>NC_089853.1:10636904-10936904 GCF_036373705.1 Amia ocellicauda | reverse complement strand
ATAAGAAAGTGACGCATGTTTTCTAGCAACAGAAAGCCAGCTAATCCACAGATAATAGTCACTGGCCCACCAACTGCGGAAGGGTTGCCATGACAACTAGAAATGTCAGAGAAGAAACTCTCAGCAAGGCTGCAATCTGTAAACAAGAAGACAGAAAAACAGAATCTCCACACATGTGATCTTAGATTTAGACTGCATTGAGGCCACAGAGAATTAAAATAGCCTGCACGTACCTCTTCTGATAGGAATCACATATGGGACACAGTGTGTTTGGAAAGCTCCTTCAAATGATATAGGTCAACTGATAATTATAGCAAAAAAAACACAAAAAAAAGATTTTACACAGGTCATTAAAATAAAAGAGAGTGAAATATTTTAGGCCAATAAAACTACAACTCCACTTGCCAACGCTTTTCATTTCTCCACATTTTGAATACACACATGCCCATATACAAATCAATAGGATTCAGTTAATGCCTTACCTTAATTGAGTGTAAAAACAGCATTCACCTTATAACTTCATAACATAGTCTAAACGCAGTTGACCTTTTCCTAGGATTATAGTTCATAAATACACAGAGCATTCATCTACAAAGGGCAGTAACAACCCCACTACTTACTCCTGTTTAGAGCAAGGTATGAAGGGCAATATATGTTTTTTTTAACAGGCACTTGGTGCATGTTACAACAACACTAAAACAGCCACCCTTGGCGCTTTGTGGATTGCCAAACATGTAATAATGATAATATTACTTGTGAGGACCCATTGTCATAATTCTATAAAATAATTATTACTATCATAGTTTATCAGACCACCATAGCTACTGACCATGGCCTAACTCAGTCTGAGAGAAAGACATTCATACATATTTGCTTTGAAGAATGGATTCAGCCTAAACTGGATGACAGAAAACAAAATGCTTGTGTGTCTGAGGACTATGGAAATGCAGCTCTGTGGGACGCAGTTTGGCAGACATGATGAGCAGTGCAGGATACAGTTACTAAGTCACTAAAGGAGGAATACAAGTATGTGAGATAGAAGGTGTCCAAAAACATCTATGTATTTTAAGGATAGTTGGAGTTAAGGCTACATGGTGAACCAGTAGACCTGCTGGAATCGCCTGCTGGAATTGCCTGCCGGATGGTCTGGGTAAAATTGTATTGTTTTACAGGCAGCGCATGCATGTCCGTATCAAAATGTGTGTGTTTGTGTCCTACAGAAAACCTCACTGAGTGCAGTTTATAAATATGGTTGTTGAGCCACCCACAATGTTTGAGCACACACCCAAAGTTAAGCTTTACATAGTATTACAGACACCTAAACAAGTCAAATGGATAAACATGGACATTTGAAGAGCACTGAATTATTATTATTAGGTTGTGCTCAATGCTGCTGAATTCACAATATCTGCACCATCCAAAACTTGTAACCAATGTCAGTTTGGGGAATCAGCAAAAGAGATGGCCAGAGATGAAAATAAAGACCTTCACTCCTCAGTATCTTTCCTCTGAGTAATACCATCCATTCTATAGCATCACAAATCCACCCCCCCAACGCCACCTCACCCACCTTCTAAAGTATATACAGCATTCATTGTGGGATCTGTCTATTAGGTGTCCAAAGAACATCCAAGTCACTGTGAACAAGACAGTGTCATCTCTAAAGTAAAGGCTTGGCAGTTTTCCCATGAGGCTGTGCTGTGTTTTTCCAGATGCTCACTAGCCTCTGTGAATGCACACTGCTGTATCTCTGTCAGGGTTGTTTACAACCACGAAAAAACTGACCAGAGGGGTTTCCCTCAAGACAGGCCCCCAGTCAGTGAGTTCATGAGAACCAAGATGGTTATTTGATACTTGGCAGGGGCTGTATTTAAGATGTAATGCCTACCTCTCATCTCCAACCCCCCTCCTCAAACAAAAGGTAATTGTCCTAACTTACATGTTTCATTGATTATTATTTTTTCGTTGCACTTTACCCATGCATTCAGTTGTAGGCGTCATCTACTAAGGCGTACAAGGGAATTATCAAAATACAGTGTGTTGTGTCCTCTAGGAAATCAATATAAAGTCACAGAAAATAACTAATTAATAGTCAATGCATTGCTAAAACTTGTCACAGATGAGTTATTCCTATAAACAGCTGCTAGAGCTACAGCGATACACATGCAAGCTGGCTCATTCAAAACAAACCTACTGTTGAAACTTGTCACTGGTGCAGTCTGTACAAACAGCTGCAAGAGTTTCATAGGATGCACAAACAGGCCGGAGAGTGCATTGAGCCAATGCAAATGCAAGACAGCAGTTCTGTTTCAGATCATAAAATACATAACTATTTAACAAACCATGTATAGGAATCGGGACAAGTTTGGTGTATATTGTCACACATTTTGAATGGGCTTGAGAAAAATATCTTCCCCCCAATTTACCATGTCTCTGTCCATGTCATATATATCACACTGGGTTCTTTAAGTGTTGAAACAGATACACGCTGATGTACATTGTCTTATTTATTCTTACATGCATTCAACTTGTTCTGTTTAACTCTACTAACCTGCTTATCTTTCACCCACTCCCCAGAAATGGGCAACAAAAAAACATTCAGATTCAGGCTGGCATTGAGCAAAATCGGTATACTTGGCCCTGTATTAACAGCCTGCACTAGAGCTTGAACCAGACACGCGGCTGTGGGAGCTATAAATGACAAAGTGTCCTGGACCTTCTGACAGACACGTCTAGGTATTGCCTACTGGGAAACTCACCCAAGTGACATATCTCTGTTGTTCACAATGTACTTGCAATCGGGCAAGGCTTCCAGGAAAGTGCAAAATGCACTGACTCCTCTTACTGGTAAACCATTGTAGAAACATAATTCCCATCAAATGCCTTGCTGTTCTGCCAACATCCTTCTGGTAGGTGCAATGATGAAATTGGATGAGCAAGCAGAACTGGATGACCTCCTATTTTCTCTAATTTCCAAATGTATCTTTAGATGTTCCGTACAACTGAGCTGTACAATATCAATTAGAGAGGGGAGACAACATGAAAACAAACCGCAGTAAGTGAAAGGTTAGGACTGTATTGTAAATGTCTTGCAGATAGACAGACAGACACATACATAGACAGAAATATTTGACTGTAAAGCTTTAAAATATTTCTTGTATAAACTGTAAATTTCCCCTGGATAAGGGTATCTGCTAATAAATAATAATAATAATAATAATAATAATAATAATAATAATAATAATAATAATGGACTTATGACAGACAGACAAACATAGATAAACACACAGATGGATACACAGATAGACAGTTAGATACCTAGACAGAGGTTGTTTGCTGCTATACAATTATTGAATGTCGATAGAAGACACTGCACCAAAACCTGAAACCGGCACTGCCAACATCTCTCTGAACTGCAAGTCCCCAGCAGAAAGGGCAGAGCTACAGACTGGCAGTAGAGCCGAAAGCCCAGGAATCCTCAAAAGAAGTCAAGCCTCAAGCCTGGAGTCAAATGCGAGGGGCCTCTCGGGGGAATCCTGGTCATGGCAGGTTAAAAACATATCTCAGATTCAGGCCTATGATCTCTAGATTGCAGGACCGACCTACATTGTAAGCTAGGGGCCTTTAGCAGTTGTGCCACTCAGAAGGCCTGAATGGGTTTCTCATGTTGTGGAACAATTAAACACATTTCCAGAACTTAATTTAGTTGGGTCCTAGGCTTGGTGTGTTGGTTTGCATTACGCTGGACATCGTACAGTCACTGTGAACTCAAACTTATGCCCAGCTGTTAAGATATTTTTTTTCCTTTTTTTTATAGAGCAGCTGGTAAAAGATAAGTGCGTGCAAGTGCAGGAGAACCAAAAAAAAATTACAGTCTCCAGCAATGGACTGAAGCTCAAAGCCATGTGTTGTGCTAACAGGTGTGGCCAAGAGCTGAGATTAACCAACAGCTTTCAGGGCATCTCGAAAAGTGAGCGAATGGCTCCGATTCAACTTCTGTACTGGCAACTGTGATTTTTCATGGCTGCTCAAAAATGTTGTCACAGTGCAAAATGTAATTTTAATAAAGACAACTGGAATGTTTACCATCGCTCACTCGTTTGATGCTTTCATTAAACTGGAAGAAAAGAAAAAGAATAATTAAGTACAGTTTAATACTTTGGTCTGTTCACATGACAGCTCAGTCCGTGTCAATAAACAGCACTTGTGCACAGCACTCAGAAAAAAATGTTAGAGGAAAAAAGGTGGGAATACAAGTGGCAGAAAATTGGTCTGTTTTACAGAGTTCTTGGTGTTGATTTCCCTCCAGATTTTTACATGATATTGAAATTAATTTTCTTTTTTTCCTTCAATAATAACATCTAAAATTCTAATGCTCAGGAAAATACACTCATTGTTTTAGATGAAGGGCGTCAATACTTTTATATGGGACTGTGTGTGTGTGTATAAACATTTGATCCAATTTCCTCTCTTTCCTTGCCGCCATGGTAACTCGCTAACCTCACAATGCTATGTAATGTAGCTCAGAGGTGATAACCTCAATGTTTATGGTGGATTTTCCACAACACACAGTTACAGGGAAAAACAAAAATAAAAAGGGATATTTGCAAAAGGCATAATATTATTCACCTCTTAAGCGTCATGTAAGACCCTTAGGCACGTGACTCGTGGGTAAAGTGTTTGTTTTTCAACACTGAAATTGACCTTAAAAACACGTGAAACAAAAGAGCAGCAACTGGACCTAATGGTCTTGCCTTACTGCAGTGTTACAGGACGTGCTTGGCAGAAGAGTGAAAACAAAGCATTCATATTCATTTGCTCAGGGAGATCAATAGCATTGAGGTGACAATGGACAGAAATACAGTATTCATAGTTGGCTGATATAATGCTTATATAGTATATGGAACTGAGATTGAGTTGAAGAGTATTGCCCAAAGTTCCTGAACACAATGCTGAAGATGATAAATACTTCAAGAAATTGATTAGCTGATGTCAAGTGGCACTGGATGGGGAGAGAAATGCAGAAATCCCTACTTGCACACGTGACTCTAATGAATCAGTGTTATGATGCTTTTCACTTCCAGTCAGCAAGATCATTTCAGAGCTTACTGCGTGTGCTGAAGTTTTTCATTCAATTTGAGATTTTCAAGTATTAAAACTTTCCAGCACAGCCTTGCCTGAGTAATGCTTAACAGATCACTGTGTTCCAGCATTTTATCATTTTGAATGTGAGACATAATCATAAGGGATGGAAAAAGCACATTACACCATTTTCCAAAACAAGAAGACTCCCGGCAGAGAGACGATTTATTTTCATGTTTCCACGTGTGTTGCTGGGTCAGTGTAATGTCTGGACTGTGTTCCAAATATAACTTCTGGCCGAAAGCATTGAACATGAAGCAGGATTGTTAGCTCATGGTCTATAGGACTGAGAAAGGATGTTTAATACACAATTTTTTATGCATACTGATAAACATCTGACTCAGCGAAGTCCCCATGTTGATCTAGATTTCATTTTAGTTTTTAACTGAAACAGATTGCCAGCAGAATATAACAGGACAGGGAGACTAGAAGACAAAGCAATCCTAATGTTTTTCAAACTCATCAATATAATGGAGTTTATATCCCCTCCACCCCCATTGTACTACAACACCTTTTGTTCCATACATCTCTTCTATACTTTCAAATATGTGTCTTGTTTCTCCTTTACTACATGTATTCAGACAGTGAATTCATAAAAAGTGAAAGCAGTGTTCCTTTAGATTGGGGTTCAACATTTTTATTGATCAATTGTTTACAATAGAGCATCGCACAGTATCAAAAACCCAGTAGTAACTGCCCTGTATTTGCATGTTATAAAAGCAATGGTAAATTAACATAAAAACTGAATAACTAATTGTGTAACTGAATAACTAATTCTTAATAGCTTGGCTTTCACACACACACACACACGTATTTGTGTAACCCAAGCATAGGTGTTAACAAAAACACACAATGTCCTGTACAGTAAGATGTTTTAGAAATATATGCCTAAAGGAAAATATGTATGAGGGAAATTGATATAAATGGAATTATTATTAATATGAAAATCAGAATTAGTGATGTGGCATGCAGAGGAAACATTGTCCTACCACAGTGCATAACAAAAAATATCATTGTTATTAATAATATCATAACAGAATAAAACTGAGAAATAAAACAAATATGGAAAATACACCAAGATTAGGTGCATTTGGGACTGAAAATTGGAGGCACTTCTTTACATAAACAGGTGTGGTAGACGCAGCCGACAAACAAACGGATGGAACTGTGGGACACATTTGCAGAGAACAGCTTCTCTGAAACAATGCACCTTTCACTTCACTTTGGCATGTTACAGACTTTGCCCTCTTTGAGGCCTGGATTTGAGTCTGATACAAGTTACCTAGGCACACACAAATACCAAAAAAATTAAAATATGTAATAAAATTAATTAACAATTCCTTCTGGGAATCACACACAATTGAGCACATTGCTCAGGAAGAAATAGTCCAGAATGTTCTAATCCAGTAAACAGTTAGTTTTAGGTGTTGTTTTGTATTCACTGCCAAAACACACTCCCTGTGGCACATCCGTTTGGGGAAATGTGATGCTGTTGTACAGTTTATTTTTTCTTTTCGGTTTATTGTAGCTGTTGTTTTGCAGCTTATTACTCAGGAGGCAAAACTCATTTGAAACCGTTTCTGCTTTTTTGAATGTTCACTGCCAATTATGTTGACAGGTGTCCAAAAGGGATTTCATTTCCTGCTACGCCATCCCCCACCCAGAGCAATTTCAACCCCCTTAAACCAGAGCTGTGCCCAAAACCAGCACCATTCCTGAGGACTGTGCTCCCACTCTCAATGCTCTTCAACGCACTCTGCGTCCTTCAGCCGGTTAAATCATGTTTAGACAAGGGCACAGCACTCATCTTCTGAAGGAATAAGTGATATTACAAAGTGCTGTCTAGCAAGGCTTTCTTTCATAGTTTTCAAGTGGCCGAGTGCACAATAGCTAATATTTGTGGCACGCTGGTTTATAGACAGACCAGGCCTTCTTCTCTCTTCTTCTTCTCAATTTTCCCATTTAACATATCCTTAAAATAACTCCAGTCTTTATGGCCTTTATCGAGTATAAACAAGCTTAATGTAGTTAGATACTGTTGTTTTTTTGTTTTATAGGTACTTTTTATAGGCAGAAGAATTAACCAACCTCTGCATAGTAGGAGTAACCCAAAAAATGTATATAGCAAACCCTGTCCTGTAATGAAATCTAACTGAAAGACACAGTGCAGTCGGGACAAATTACTTTTTACTGTGAAATGAACAAGGTTATTTTAATGAAGGCTGCCTTTTGAAGAACAAGCCAAGTTGTCCCCACTTGTTGCTAAAGCTGCCTAAGCAGCATACTGTTATTTTATCTTTTCACAGTTAATATGCAAACCTTTCTTTTGACAATGAAATAAAGTCATCCCTTGAAGACCAGACTCAAAACCACACTTTTGCACCGCTCTTTCAGTGTGGAGAAACTACTTTTTCTATCCCCTCAGAACTAATAGTGTGTTATTGTGTGTAACTGGTTGAAGGACAACAATAACAAAGCACACAGTTCAAAAGGAACAGAGGTAGGTGGGTGATTTAAACAACATAAAGTGATGTTGTCCAGGAATATTGTGATTTTGAACTTGCATACCGTCCCAATTTGGAGCTGCCCATTGCTAATCCATGTGTCTCAAAGCTATGGATGTAGCCAATACAGGCTCTGAAAAGTGCAATGCATACCCTACTGTGTAAGCAGCTGATTTACAGTGTGGTCGACACGGGACTGATTCTATCTTCACTGCCAGCTAACGGCAACTAATTTGAGTTGTTGGGAGTCCACTAAGACCAGGGTTGCCAAACACTGGCCTCTAACTCTCTGCCACATACCAGAGTCTGGGTAAGAGCCTGACACAAAAAGCTCAACACTGGAGACCCCAGCAATTGCAAAGAACCCCCCAAGAGTTCCCTTGAAACTCCCCAATCAAAAAAAAGGAAAAGTTAAAAAAAAGATATGGGATGTCCCATAGGAGCAGGAGGGGGTGGGAGGGTATTTTGAGATCCTGTTTAAAAATAAGATCAGGTATCCTACAAACACCTAAATATAGATGTGTCGGAGCAGTGTGTGACTGCTGACCAGTTCTCAGTAAGGGTGGCATATGCTGCCCTTGACAAGATCCCAAGCCTTTGCAGTGACGGCATTCCCGACCTGAAGAGAAACATGACACGCCACTCGATCCCAGACTCACTCAACTGCAGAGTTGAATGCAATCCCCTTAGTCCATCCACAACTCAAACAGATTACCCAATTTTCCACACCAAAATCCAGCCTCTCTCATCATCAGTCACCTGGTTCACTCGCTTAATAGTTCACACTCACATGGACGAGACAGGTAAAACAGGTTGCATCATGCTTTACTAGTTTACAAATGCATGTATAACATGTATCCATGCAAACAATTCAATTTTACATTCTTCAGACTCCTTTGCAAAGTAATCTTTGTTCGGTCTTTAATCCTTTCCATTGCAGATATTAACACTAGTTATAAAATACCCCCCAACAATGGAGGACAGGATTAAAAGATACCAAAGATTTGTAACAATCTATTCTGGATTTAGACTTTCGAGTCTTTGTATTTTTTTTATTTTTTTTTTAATTTTATAATGCACACAGTACTGTGGACTAGGTAGTTACTGCAGTTGCATTGAGTTTGATTGTACCATTATTTTACTATTTTGTATAGTGTAGTGTGAGATTAATTATTGCAAAACTTTACATAAATTCATATAGGGCATAGACCGATGCTATTTATAGATTCCAACACAATATTTTGGTTAGAGTCAAGTAGTGTTATGACTACAAACATTTGTCTTGGGCACAAAGGTCACATAAACAGGATAAGTAGGGGGAGCAAAGGTCATGTAAGGCTGTCCTCAGAACAGTATACATCAGCTTTACAAATTTACAAATTCTCTCCCAACACAACAGTCACTCTCCTACAAAAAGTCAACACGCAGAATGTTGAGTAGCATTGTACAGTTTATTTTTTTTGGAGGGGTAAAGAACTTAAAATGGCAAAACAGCTGCAAGAGTTGCTTCTGATTAATCAGCACTGTGTAGGAAGAAAGGAGGGGAAACTGATTCACCTTGTGAGAAAGAGGAGAATAATTATTCTTGAGAACATTAGAATGGCTTACTCGACTATCTCTCATGGGTGAATCAATGCTTCCTCCTTTCTTTCCCAGGTGTTGATTGATCAATACAAACTCTTTACAGATGTTAATTGTCAATCATCTCAGTGACTGTCATTCTACATCCCTCCCAGAAAACACCTTTTGTGTACAGCCAGGTCAAAACAGGTTTTTGGCAAAAATGAGGATCATATTGTGGTATTCAATGATAGTTAGTACAAATAAATAAAATGCACTACCACTCACTGTATTGTGCAAAATCTCACATTTTATTCCTTACACAAAAAGAGTGAACATGTTTATTAAACCTTCACTGCTCTGATAAAGATTTAATATTATGTATCTTTATTTATTAGCAGTTACCCTTACCTATATATAAACCACATACCATTAATTGCCATATTATAAAAGTTTAAAATACAGCTAAATCAGATTTGTTTAGGAACCAAAGTGAAATTATATAGAAATCAACTTGCCATTCTTGCTGTCATTCTTTTACCATTAAGCTTTATGATTATTATGGATTCCAGCCTGCTATGTACATTTGCATTAGGAGATCTTATTGGGAGACCCCTCTCAATGTCATGCTTTTCAATAACTAGCGGGATTTGGTACTGAAAAGGAACAGAAAGAAATAAAACAAAACAAACCCCTCCCAAGAAAAATATTTTTGTAGCGTTTCAACAAGAATTAACTTGTGTTTACTAGCTGTAAGTGTTCTGTTAGGAGGGTCTTTTCTGTTCTCCATTGATTCTCTCTCAAAATACAAAAAGGTACTCTGCCAGGTTCATTTTCTGGCCACGCCGGGTTCTGGGTAGATAGTGCGGAACGTCAGATTGATCCGCGGGCCCCTGTCGTGGTACTCTTTGGGTACCTGATGCTGACAAAAACAAACCACCAATATAAAACACAATCATGTATATTTCTTTATTTTCTTTCCTTTTGTTAAATGCAGTTCAGGGTGATTTAGCTCAAATGCATGCAACTGTAGTACAGTTGTCGTACTCAGGACTCGATACAGGGTGAATGTCTAAAGGAAGGATACTGAATGGGAACAATACATGAAATTATGTGGACACAGCAACAAAAAAAATAAAAAATAAAATACACATTGACGGATCCTGGTTTACCAATTCACATGAGTCAGCCTTGTCTAAAGGAAATGGGAAAGGGTATGTTTATATAATTCGACTGCAAACGTCTCTCATCAGAACATCCCCCCTTTGGCTTCCAGATCTGGATACTTGCTTTAGTAGTTAGTTACGTTGTATTTTCGACTCTTTGGTCTAAATCATGTCCTTGAATATGCGGTCTTTCTCACTGTCCAGTCAAGATAATTTCATACCTGTTGTATGGGGTTTAGGAAAATTGCAGAATAAGACCTATACGCTTCTTTTCAAGACTTTGTGATATGGGTAACATAGATTTAGTCTGACTTTGCGTTTGGGGTCAGCATACTGTGTGAAAACCTACCCTTTTACATAAATCTAAAGGTATTACCTGACACTCTGAGAACAGAATGTCATTTTCTTTACCATAACTCCTCAACCTAAATACCTGACAACAGGAAGATAAAGAGTTAGTTATTTTTTGACCAACAATGCACTTCATCGTAACACCCTATGAAGAAGATGAGACAGAATCTGTTTTAAGGAACAGTGAGTTTACAGGGGTCATGTCTGGTGATATGGCCAAGTTATGACTCACTTTATGTAAGCAGAGGAAGTGTGTGATTATATAAGAGTTATTCCTCTATTTTAAATGTGAATATATGCTTTTGACCTACGCCGCAATGCTCGTACCTCTTCTTGCATTGTTTACATAGGAGGGAGTGCACGCAAAGGTTATGTCTTTGAAGGTAATGTCATAATAGCACTTTTAATGACGAGTTGCAGAAAAGCATCGATGGAATGCATCTTGTAAAACATAAAAGCCAAATGGCAGCTAGCAAACGCAAAGTGTCCCGACACAGAAATCACACTGTGACAGAAACTGTATTTTAAAATGAATGGTCGAGAACTAAACTTTACTAAACATGGACTTGCCAAACTGTGAAAGCATCTGCTAATTTGACACATGCTTGATTTCTGGCACCTGCTCTCAGCCACCCCCCACACACGCACGCAAACAGCGTACACTATAGGGATTTATCAGCTTGTGCTATGCGGACGTTTGTCTCGAGCACATATTGGCATCCATAATTCAATCAATCTTTATTTGATGTAGCACCCTTCGCAGTTGCCACAGAGCACTTTACATATAGAAATAAACACAACCTTGGGTTATTAATATAAAAAGTTAATGAAACCACTAAGCACAGAGGAGAGAAAACTCTTACAGTACAGCCTATGAATTTGGTTTTAAGCTATTCAATTCACTTACATACAATGAATGTTATACTGAAACCTACTCACTCCTGTCTCTGCACCATGGCCTTTTTCAAGTGTCAAGACATCCCTGTGGCAAACCATACATCACTTCTTTAAACATTATATAGTGTTCCTAAGATCTCCAAACACATCGGTGGTTAAAGGGATACTCCTCAGACACGTGACATGTCCATATATGAATTGTCTTCCAGACTGAGAATTACGTCAGTCCTTCTTCTTTGAACCTTATCCAAGACAGCAACAATCTTCTAATAATATGCTGAATGACAACCAATGAACACTACAGTTTTACTAGTACACTGCATGGTTTTAGCACTTCTTCCCTGGATTTCAATGCTTCTCACCCTATACATAAGCATCCTGCTGGCCTTTTGTCACCTTGTTGTCTGTGCCTGTCTAAACACATTAAGCTTGTGTTGGTTCAAATTGACATAACATTACACAAAATAGCGAGATGGATGTCAAAATGATTTGTTAACTAATCTTTCCTTCTCATATTCCCAGGGGACTCAGCCAAATGGTTGTCCTTGGTGGGTGTGTTTTATTTTTGGGCTGAATGGTCCATTTTCCTTTATTAGGTTATGTGGAAAATGTTCCTCAAAATAGGCCTCTAATTCCCACTGGAGCACTTTGGTTCACAGTGTAGCTGCAGAAAAGAAGCAAACCGCTCCAAAGTGCTAGATGCGTAGTCTAAAGCAATGTAGCCAGAAAAGCAGAGCAAGTGACAGATAGAGAGTATATTGGAAATAATCCTCAGTTTGTTTAGTAAGTTATGTGTTGGGTTTAAATAGGTAAGGAAAATAACATTATTTGGAGGTACAGTAATATATTATGTAGGTGTCTGAAATCAATTTAAAACATACATGAATGAAGATATATCAGGAAGCTTTCCACCTACAGCCTTCACTGTGAATGTAAACCTTTAGGGACAATGTTAGTATATTTGTTCAATTGAAGGAGATCTAAACTATAGTGGGCAGGGACCCAGCTTCAATCTTTTCATTTAATGAGTTTAAAAAATGTCCAGAATAAGATCCAGTTATGAACAAAAAAGGATACAAAGGTGGGAACTGCTGTCACAGAAAGAAATTATGACAGAAAGGAATCTATCTCCCTAACCCTGTCCTAGAGACACCCTAGGTCGATTGTTGTTGCGGTTGTTGTTAGGGGTTTTCTGGTAACCAAGTTCTTATATAAAACTTGTGCGTCTTGTTGATTCTGGAATCATTAATTATTTTTGGCATGTAGCTCTTGGTTTCAGAAATAACCTATTGTAGATATATCCTTGCCAACATTAACAAACAGAACTCTGTTCAGTCTGTTCTCATCTTGTTAATACACAGTTTTCCCATAGAACTCTCTCAAAAGCTTTAACTCATGATGTAGAAACAAAAAACAGGCCTTTAAATGTACCAAATCCTCCCATAACTCTTGCCTGCGCCTGGACAAAACTGCTTCAACTGGGGTCACCTGCTTGTATGGAGAGCTAAACGAGGTATCTGAAGTCTGAGACCCTGCCGTTGGCCAGCAGTGAATACTAACCCTGTCATGGGGTTCACCCAAACAAAATAGTTCAAGACTGTTCCAACTGCCTGAGGAGTGAAGAGTATAATCGGACCGAGACCCGGAAGGCAAAACGGTTGGTTTGGGATTCCGCTTAGTGAAACAAAATATCCAGCTAAGGGATTCTGAATGGTCATCAGATTTACCTGCCAGTCCTCCTGCACTGCCCCTTCCATCAACAGCAGTGTCCCATGAGCCAATGGGATGCGAAGCCTCTCCACATAAGTGTAGTCCCCATTGTCCTCCTGCAAGGGAGCACAGAGGCAACAGTCATGACTTCATATAGCAGTGGTCTTCAACCCTGGTTCAGGGGAGCCCCAGTCGATACGTTTTAAAGTACATCTTCCATCAGAACCTATTTGGTTAACTTTGCCCATTTAAGTCAATAACTGCCATTGCTTATATAATTAAAAGCTTGAATGGAATGCATGTTGTTCTCCAGGACTAGAGCAGGAGATCACTGCTCAGAGTAAAACACCTCTAACAGTTTGACGTCTCATTCACGCACCTGAAAAGTAACGATTCCAGTAACACACTGCAGTTTAGTTGTTGACTTCTAGCTGCATGAATCAAATATTCCAAACTGCAAGGGAAGTTTAAAGTACTTTTGGAAATAATCTATTGCTTTATATAAAAAAGGCAAACTGTTTAATTACATATTAATCATGCAACACAAGCCACGATTATGCTTATCCCACAACAGGTATGGTTCATTTCAGATATGTGGTTCACCTGTACACCATAAACAGAGCTAGATAAGGTCAATATCTAAATGAATACACGTGCATACAAGGTCAGTGTAGCGAGAGTTATTTCTGTCCCATATCCACCTCAATGCAGTTGTGTTTCTGAATAATCAGATCACAAAAACAAGTGTGTATTACACCACTTATCTATTCTAATTATTCCTCAGCTGTGTGTTTTTCCCCACTGATAGGTGATTGGTTGGTATGTGTATGTTGGGGCTGCCGGGGTTTCTGCCACAGGTATGTCTGTCAGTCTGCATCTTTAGGTTCCCATCAGGTGGTATCTGTACCTGTCAGTCAGAGTTAGTGAGGTGAGGTTGTTGTCTGCATTTGAGTCATGCAGCATTAGTGAGCCACGCCCTGTTACCGATTGTGTGGGCGTGGCCCCGCACAAGTGTATAGTGCCTTGCATGTTCATTGTCAGTGGGTTTACTCATCTGGGACCCGTGCATGATTAAGTCGGAATATACTAGCATCTTGTGTATCCATTAGTTTGTGTGTTAATTCTTTCATACATACAATATAGCCTACTCAAATGATGTTGTATGCTGCTCTTAATTTTACCAAGGACTATCAAATATGTAATTAATACCACAGGCTCTGAAATCAGCCTCATCATGTTTTGAGATTACCAAAGTTCAACTCAACTGGAGCTGCCCCAGTCTTGTAGGTTAAAAGTTGTCATTTTTAAATGTCTCAACTTCCTAGACAAAAAAAAAAAAAAAAAAAAGTATACATAATTTGGAACAAATACCTCAATACCCTAAAGGCCTTGAGGGCCAGATTTGCCTAAACTGATTGAAGGAACCCCCTTAACTACGCAATTTAACTGAATTTGTTTATCACTGCTTTCAGCTGAAGCAACTGAAGTCCATTGTTTGATCAGTGTAAGAGAGCTGTAACACCTGGAGGACTCGATTTAGAAAGCACTGCTCTCCTTTGTTGTACAATTACTGCAAGTAATGATGCTGCTTAGTCTCTTGATACAGCAGTGGGTGAAAATAAGCCTGTTATAAAAAGAACAAATAAATGAAGATTGGCAGTCAGGGCTGTTGCTGCTCCTCACTGTCCCCTGCCCCCGCCGCACCCCGGATCCCTCACCGGGCCAGGCCGTTTGCGCATATGGAAGTTGCGGGAGTCCCCCAGGCTGAGAGAGGCGATGGTGGGCCGGGACCCGAGCGAGGGCTCAGAGTCACTGTGCCAGGCGATACTGTCCTTGCAGTCTCGGTACAGGTTACACAGCAGAGAGTTGAAGGAGCAACCGGACGCCAGCTCCACTCGGTGCTTCAGCTCCAGCAGGACAGGATGCCACTGACACAGTGAAGAAAAAAACAAAAACACAAAAACAAGAACCAGTGTGAGATATGGGCCTGGGCAAAATTTGGAGCTGCAGATGCATTTATTTATTTTATATATATACACACACACATATATACACACACACACGGACAATTACTATACCCATGCCTCTAACCTTATAGGGTGTGTCCAAAATTCATAGTGACATTATTAAAATCAAAAGCAGTCACACTGCACCATAAAAAGTTCCTTCTATAAACCAAATCACCAACCTCCTTTCTTTGCCGCTAAGTTTCACAGTAGAACACAGTCACTTCTATATTCAGCATGTAGACAGGAGGAAATCTTATTTTCAATAAAGAGAACAGGACCCCTGTTTCTGCTTGGCACTGGCAGGCAGTTTTGTCCAGCGCAAGGGAAAGTTCTTGCTTCTCGTCTGAGAATTTGTTCTTGGCTCGGTTTTTGTTGTTAAGTTTAACAATTTAATTTTGAACTCTTATCAAACGTGGCACAGGGGGGCGGCTGGGAGCAGAGAAAACATAGACATGTATGTTTAAAAAAAATGGCAATTACAAAAGGGAACTTGTGTTTGTACTATTATAACACGATGCATTTCCTTGCCCTTGTCAGTGTCTTGTGATATAGTGAGCCAGGCAGACCATACCTGTGAGTTGGCCTGCAGAGTGGAATGGGAGTAGGTATAAGGCAGCTCTCCAAACCAACATGTCAGCCTAGGCTCTGCATAGGAAACTCCTGAAAGAGAGACAGCATCTTGAACCTTTGTCCACAAACAGCGGGATCTGTGGTGCAGAGTAATAGTAAGACCTAATTACTGACTGTAACAATCAAATACAATCACCATATATACACATATATATGTATGTATGAATGTATGCATGCATGCATGCACGCATGTAGAAAATGTTACTCTAAGAGCTCCTCCAGTGAAGGTGAAAGCAGTAAACGGCAACTCAATATAGGTTCAGAAACACAGTGTTCCAATTTAGAGTAGTATAATTATGAATTACTTTATTGGAAACTAAATAGTTAATAATAATAATACTATAATAATCCACTGTGTATGTATGTATGTACGTACATATATATATACTGTATATAACATATTAAACACAAATAAACTTTCTATCAGAAATCCAAAACAAAAAATACAATTTAAACATGCCATTATTTACAGTTCTAGCCATAAAAAGTGCCTAATTAAGCCATAGTGACTGCTGCTCAGTCTGGGCAAAAGCCACATATTATTCTTAAGTTTACAAGAAAACAAAAGATTTAATGGAAGGAATAATGAATTCACAAGTAAACACAACAACCCTTGTGCAAAAACAGCAGGGTTTATGTTGGACTAGGCCAATCACTTTGTTGGGTCACTTTTGTTCAATTACTTTGTTCAAAGCATTACTTTGTCCTATCAATACAATAATACAACATAAAGGGACAGTGTGAAACATTTTCATTGTTGCACTGTATTTTTACTTCAATGTAATATACTTCAACTTGGATCATTATTCCATGTACAAGGACTATGTTATTAAGCCACTGTACTACTTAGTTTTGCACTGAGCATTTTTCAAGCAAAAGTGTTGTATTAATGTGACTCATAAAACTACTACTAGGTACTACTACAGTAATTGTACAGGACTTAAATGTCTTTGTATACATGTTTTCTTCTTATTTCTATGCCAAAAATAATCTACAGAGGTCTTGTTAATCAATTTCATTAGAATGCACATTTCCATCTCCCTGATGACTCAACAGTGCTGCAACTCACAGACGTGTTGTGTTCACACTGAAGCTCTGGGGTGGAAGCGGGAGCCAACTGAAAATTGTTTATACTTTTTTTATTTTAACTTAAAGCTACACTACTTAGTAGTAAGTTGAAAATAATAATAATAATAATAATAATAATAATAATAATAATAATAATAATAATAATAATAATAATAATAATAACAATAACATACAAAAAATGACATAAGTACAGAGGTGACAGATTAATAAATTAGAAAACTACAACCTTACATGTGATGATTATATGTGCTAAAAAGACACCCTATGAAAGAAATAGTGAAATACACCAAAGAAATCAAGAGCGAATGAGTGAGGGGTGACACAGATGGCGAGTCAAAAGGCCGAACCTTGCCTCACGTTACATTTCTGTTGCCACGGGAGCTCCTCGTGAAGCCTTGCAAATGCCCAGTCTGCTTCGGACACGGGAAGGAAGGAGGGAACAACACGGAGCCTAGTGGGAAACACCACAGATATATCACCATCAAAACTTTTAGAAAACTGACACAAGCCTCCACGACTGATTTCAAAGAGCACCCTGCCCCCCCTTTCCCAGCAGCCTGTAACTGACACCAGATCAGGTGTGCAACACTATGGTCCCACAACAATCTCAAACCATAGGTCTCTGCGAATCCTCAGCTCCTTAAAAACTGAGATATGTTGTGTGTGTCCACATAGGTCAATAATGAGTTGAATTAGGTAGGTAAGAACTCAGGTGGAATGGAAACCAGAAGATATCACAGCACTCCAGAACCAGGGTCAAAGGCAACATACCTCTCTCTGACTAAACTCTGGGGAGCAATTGCTTTCAATGTCTCAAACGCTCAGTTGTGTAAAGTTATATAGTCGCCCTTGTTACTTGTTTCCCCCACGTGACTACATTTCCCCAAAAGACTTCCTGTTACATGTTAGCATACCATATTAGGAATTACGATCCTTGTCTCCTTATTGTCCATACTCTAGATAAGACCAGTTACAACAACATGCCAGCTATATCCAGCAAAAACTACTTTAAGAAATCGACCCTCAAAGCCAAAAGACAGGAAATGAGGTGGGGATGTATCTCACTTGTATTTTAGTGTAATGTTAGGTCAGTGAGCAAGAGTCCTGGGATGCCAATCTGATTCCCATCTGCACTCATTTACGGCCTATGTATATTAGATTCTAATAAGGAAAAGAAAAAATGCAGATGATATAACCACTTGAAAAGTAATTTAAGGTTGCCTTAACATTAATGCTATAGAATGTGGAAAGCCATTCTGTTCCTTGTGATATGTGTTCCTTACGTGTCACTGTCTGGATCCTTCCAAAAGCATTTGTGCAATACAGTGTAATGCTGTGAATATAGCATTGTTACTTTATTATATTGTTCTAAAACTTGTAAGACACCTTAGGTAAAGGGATACATTTAAACTAAACGCTTTACTCCACTTCACCTTAATTCCCATTGTTATGCCTGCAAATGAACAATTTGAATTCAATGCTGGTTGTCATGGCCCTGAAAGTCAGAGTTCATTAATATGACGTCCAGTGTATAATCTGTTTACAGGGCAGTATGCAAAGCAGGGCTATCTGGTCCTGGAGAGCCAGTGTCCCCTGGTCTATCTCTATCCAGTGACTGATGGATGATTCAAAGAAACCCGTAAAGCCTGCAGCAGTGTGTGTGTGAGGCAGATCAGCACAGATACAAACACACTGCACTGCCCCCCTCTGGTGGAAATCAGTTCCAATTGAAATCTGTGCAGAGAAATAGGATTTAAAAAGAACAACAAAAACAACTATAAAATCCCATCTGTTTTTAAAATGATGCACATTGCCCATGCACATGTTGATCGTATGGGTGCATACATATTGTTTGAGTTTTAAAATATTTTGCCAAACCATTCTGACTCTGACTCTAATGGGGTTTGTTGAAACAGAGGTCTTTACTACTTAAGGTCAGGCAGGCTGTGAGAGCTCACCTGGAGATGCCAGTGGGACCATGGCTGATCACAAACTCCCCCTCCTTCCTACACAGCAGCAGAAAAAAACAAACAGAAGAACATTCACACTGAACCTTTCCCCCTATTACCATGCTTTGTCGGCCAGTACAGTAGCCATTTTGTATCCTCCAGATCGCTACTGAGCTGGGGCTAATGATCTTGCTTGGAAGGGGGGGCAGGGGGCAGGGGGCAGGGGGTTGGGAGTCTGGCGTTTGCTTCAGTTATTACAACATGTCCCAAAGATCCACAATTTTAAATGCATTTTGTATATGATAACGCTGACGAAAGCCAAAGTAATGTATTTTAACATTTTATATTAGAAGTTGAAGGTGAATTATTATTACGGTTGTTTTAGTTGTTGTTTTGCTTTCCTGGTTGCAGATCTAACCTGCTGAACTTGGTTCTTATTTTCACCTGCAAAGAATAAGAAACGCTGACTGCTGGAGGAATGAGCCATCAATACTCACTCTATTACCTTCTCTGCTGGGACTTCCCGCTTTGGCTGTTGGCAGAGAGGAACAAAGAGAGAGAAGAACAAAGAGACTGGGTCAGGAATGGAGCTGACAAACCACACTCCTGCCTCTTGTCTATGTGTGATAATAATAACAATAATAATAATAAATCCACTAAGACTAATAGGCCACCTCACCTGTACAGGCTGATGAAACTCGAATTTCCTCTCCGCCAACCCCCAGGCTGCAAAAGGTGAGCTAATCCTTCCTGAATCTTCTGCCAAAATCATATACACAGAAAGCAGACTCTCACTTACTTAAAATAGACCACAAATATATATACATTCCTATTCCTACCCCATCTCATTCAGTCTTATTATGCCCAATGATTATGAGCAGTGTGAATCACCCAATGTAGATACCTGGAGGGCGAGGGGCTTTGGGGAGAGATTTTGCCCAGGCACCTTGGACTCGGGCTCGTTGTCTCTTGTCTGCCATTAGATATTCAGTACCTCAGCGCCACACTGATCTGAAACACACACACACACACACACACACACACACACACACACACACACACACACACACACACACACACACACGGTTAGTATGGAAGCATACAGTGCACTTAATTAAAAACATAAATAAATACATGCTGAAATGTATACATTTAATCATTTAACATTTTAACATTTATTTATGTATATACTTAAGTCCACAATATGCTTCCATACTTTAAGAAATCGCAATAATTGAATGCATCAATCAATGACTACACTGCACTGTCTGTGTAACACATCAACATTACCGCCAGGCCTGCCCTGCTGCTGCTGCTCAAGTAAATGTAGTGTCCTATTCAGTTTCTATAATCAAAAGTCGGTACAAATAGGCTAACTCCATACGTTGTTTTGTATCAAAATACAAACTCTTAATAACAATGATAATAATATGATATAGCCTATACAACACTGATCCAACTACAAAAACACCAAGAGAAATGACTCGGTGTTTTACTGACACCTAGTGACAATCGATTATATTTCTTAGTTTGGTTGTAAAAACAGATTATGAATCGGCATTGTGTGTGTAATGGCTATTTCTGATAAACCAGATCAAGTTCAACCATTATTACAACACACTACGTACGTTTGCTAAATGTAATCTTCGTCCACAATTGAGGTAGACAGATCTACAGGCGGCTCTTCTCCACTACCTTCTATAACAATGGACACAACGACGTGACAAGAGCAATCTGCAGACACGACATATTAAAAAAAAATGTGTGTAAGTATCTAAAACAATTATATCCCAGGAATATGTTCAATTGTTAAAAGCCAGTGTAAAACAAACCTGTGATCGCTCATGTTTGCAGCTCTGTACAACCACGTGTTACCAGAAACCCCGTCCCCGGCCCACGGAAACGCAGAACAGCTCAAAGGTTCCTGCTCTTTTCAGAGACGAGTGGATGTCCGACGTGTTTGCAGGCTGTGTTCTTTGCTTGCTAGTTTCCAAAAAAAAAAAAGACATATTCTTTCTGCATAATGTTATAAATTAGGTTGTTATGCATTAGCCCCAATTCAAATGTATGCTATACGTTATTTCAAATGTCTTTTATAAGTTGTAGATACTTAAAATGCTCTTAAACATTGCAACACATCAATATTTCCAAAAATACTATTTAGTTGTCTTGAAAATCATTCGAAGAATAATTTCTTCCACGTTAGGTATAAACTATTTTTTAGCAAAACTGAAGCTCTAGTAGACTCTGATCATTGGGAAATACTTAATTAATTGCTCATTACCAGTCGACTCGACTATTCGTTTTACTGTCTTTTACAATTCATTAAAAAGACGCGCTTCTTTCAGGCTACAATTTTCACAGGTTAAAAAACATTTATCAATTGATAAACAGATTTGCGCCATATATTTTCAGAAGATAGGTTTCAACAGTGTCGCATTGAATTAATATTTATAATAGTGGGAATTTTGCATTTAATGGTGTATGAGCTATGGTGTTGTGAACAGAATATCAACCACACCACACACACCACAATGTGAAGAGTTTAAGTTTTTGAACTTTAATATTTATATTTCCTAACAGCGGCATACAGTATCACATGTTTAACTTGCAGATGCAGTGCCTTCGTTTTATATTATATAGCAGGAGTCTCCAACCCTGGTCCTGGAGAGCCCCTATCCAGCAGGTTTGAGAGGTCACCCTTCTATTGCCAATTTATAAACGCCTGGAAGTATTTCAGTCTGATCAGTGAAGCTATGGTTTGGTAAATTCAGTAATTTAGAAACCATTTAAGCAATTATCAGAATACCTGCAGCCTCTCTGAGCAAGAGCTCCCATGGTTGATTTGCTTAATTGATTAATAACTTACATGTGTTCCTAGTATTTAGAAATTGGTGATTTAGGGTGACCTAGAAGATATACAGGATTGGGGCTCTCCAGGACCAGGGTTGGAGACCCCTGTTATATAGCATCAGCCTTTATTTGGGTGTTTTGGGACCATTATGGGACCATGAATACATGAGCTTTGCCCCTCGCCAATAAACCCAGTATTATTGCATTTATAAATTTGAGCAAGACCACACATTAACATTCTCTATGGTTCAATACAATATGAACATTCAAATAATAACACAATACAAAAGATAAATGACCAAAGATTGCAACCCAGTATGTACAAAAGTAAGACACCATAATACCAAAGCATACGATTCTGGTTTATAATGGTTGTTTGACTGCCTCTTGCTGGGAACAAATTAACCCACTGGATCTGAATTAGTGAATCCAAACCGATGCAAACCCATATTTTATAGAGCAGTTTAGCCCTAGCTGGGATTTAAAAGGAATAATTTCAGAGTAGTACTGAAAGTTTATAGTACAGAGTCCCACAGATGGAAGTCAAAGTGGTTTTCATTTTTCGGGTTGAGAGGGTTAGATTACATAGTCATTGTATAATTTAGTGAGAGCCTCTTAAATCTGGAAGAAAAAGCACAAGGTCCCATCATTAACCTCAAAAATCCTTACAAGTCTTGACAGGACAGTCTAAGGTTTAAATGTATGCTTTAAATTGCCACTATGGAATGATTCAAATTAATAAAAAGGGGGAGTGGAAACCCAAAGACCCTATATTTAGATTTATGGTGGTTGCAAGAGTGACAAGTTTTGCTGCTTAATGCAAGTAGTTGCAGCAATTCAGTGCTGCTTTAGTTAGGTGATCTCGAGTTCAGCCAAAGCTCCACAGCTTGTGCTGAACAGGAGAGCAATGTTTTCCAGTCCATGGCGCTATTGGCAACTCTGCGGTCTGCATTCTGGACTCCGTGTGAAAAGCAGCCAATGGAGAGGACTTGACAGTTTACTAAACGGAGGACAGATGTTAGTTTACATCTCTCCAGTGCTGGAAAAGGAGTTGCAGTGGTGAGAAGAGTGGATTAGTACAAAGGCTTCCAAAAGAAAATGAAAAAATTTGAAGCTTTAGTTTTAAAAGTAATACAAAAACACACCAGACTTATTTAGGAAGCTTTTATTGCTAGAAATTCTCAAGTCATCAGTTTTATTCATTTTTTCCAAATCTATTCAGGAGGAGCATCTCAGAGAGCCAGTCAGCACAGGCAATACACACATTCTCCATTCTCATTAACACACAGGGTTTGACTTCATTAACTAGTTTGTTCAATTGTGAAAAATCAAAGCAGAAAGGCTATAGGTTAGAAAAATTCTGTACCATTACACACCCCTTTTGCATTATAGCACAAGAAAAAGTGCAAGGAATTAAGTCTCAAAGTAAACACACAAAAAATAAAATTAGTACATTTCTAAGTTGAACCCTCATTCCTATACAGGTGGGTTTTGTTAAGTGAACATTAGACTACAGACCATTGTTCTTTACATCATAACAGGCTGGTTCTAGGTCCAGCTGTAGAGATGATCTGGATTACAAGTACCATAGCATTTGCATTCAGACTGACAGTTAGATAAAGCCACCAATTAGATCAAATTAGTTTGTCTTATAAAGGATAGTTGTTTTTTTGTATCCTTTGGATAAGTGCATAATTTATACGAAACAGGTTGCAAGTCGACAAACGGGAGGGAAACAAAAGCAAGAAAAAAAGTCTACCCATTCCAAAAAGCAACACTTTTGCATTTAATTCAGTGCATAAGGTTATGTATGAACTAGTACATGTACATAGTACATCATTTAGATTTGAAATTCCACTGACTGCATTTGGATTTTTTTTTTTTTTTTTTTTTTTTTTTTTTTAACAAGTCATCCATTTCAGTGTCAGTGTGATCAGCTCATTGCAGATGTTCTACGTTGCCTTCACCTCCAGGATCATGCAATGCGTCACTGGAATGTCAGAATACTGCAGGGTAGTGTAAATGGATGGATAGGTTTTATTTTCTCTTATACACTAACATGCAAAAGTGCTGCCCTAGGAGTATGAGGGTTTTACAGAGATTTCAGTTTTCCTAGAGGGTGGCATGGGATCTACAAAGTCATATAGCAAACTTCAATTTTATGAGTAACTACACATAAAGGTCAAAACAAGTTTAAAAAAAAAAAAGTTACATTTGTTTAAATAGATAATATCTGAACTTACAGCAGCTTGGACAAAAAAGGCTTTTCTAACTCTCCTTGCCCACCTGTTACTCAACCCATTAACACAGTGTCACGGAGCAGAACCTAACAATTCTGTTCCCTGAAAATGGTCTAAAACTAAACATACACAGTAAAACGATTGTGCATCAGTGCTAATAGCTGCGGCGGCTAGATGGAACGGTTAGGATAACTGTAGGATTTACAAATCAATTTTTAATTTGAAAAGGGCATTTAAAAAAAGACTCCCTTCTTCCTTTACCAACAGTTACTAGTTGCAGCCTTTGTGGGCTATATTGAATACATGAATTCCCAGCCTGATAGAGGTCTTAAAACTATCGACTCCTGTATAAGTCTGTGCTTCAGACAAGGCCCGAACCATAGTACGAGAACTGTGCAACAATAAAAAGTACCCAATCCCACAGTCACACCTCAAACAGATCCAGAGGCCGGATCTCAAAGAGTTTAAAAGGAGGAAAAAAAAAAAAAAATATTGGGAAAAAAAAATTGTGCAAGCCACGTGCATTATACTGGTTTTGGTTCTTGATTGACCTCCATCAGGAGAGTAAGAGATCCCCCTGCGCCCTGCTCCGTGATAAAAGCGGCAGGGCAGCCGAGACTTCACGGGCCTCTCTGCCTTTAATTCGCCTTCTGTCTCTTCAGATAGCGTGCCCGCAGTTTCTTGTTCATGTTCATACCGAAGAAAATCACAATCCGCATGGGCACCAGGCATGTGGTTGCCCAGCCCTGCAGTGGGGGGGGAAAAAGAAAAAAGAAAAAGAAAAATACAAAATTAGAGCACAGTGGCTAGCCTTACTGCCTCAGGCAACATCTATAAGTCAACTACTGCAACATTTCATTTGAATAACCAATGGAAAGTACAATTAATTACATTTATATGCATTTACTTGTGTCCACAGTACTTCATACATCAGCTTAGATCATGGATATTTGGTTTATTCCACATAGACCAAAGGATCCACCACTACAATAAACTTGTTATGGGAGCTTTTAACGGCACTACCAATATGTCTGAAAACACGTCAAAAACAAAATGTACAGAGTGGCGATTTCAGCACTCTTTCTGAATAAATCCATTTTGCTCACAATCTGTGCAAAGGAGCCCAAGTTGTTTAACCAACAAGTCACTAAACCAGTGGTTGTCATTCCTGGTCCTGGAGGACCCCCTACATTGTTAGGTTTTGTTCCAACCTAGGGGGTTGAGTGGTTCAGCACTCTTAGAGATGCACACTTCCCTTGAAAGCCCAAGGCTCTTGTGCCGTACATTTTACTGGCTGCTCACCATTAACTCATGAGGGAGGTATCCATTGGTCTGGTCCTGCAGTCCCACTGTGTTTAGCTCAGCTCGGACATAGGTCTCTGGGGTGGGCTTGTCCAGAGTTGGCTTGCGGATCTTGGTCATCTTGGTGGCCACAAAGAAAGGCAGGACACTCTGGGGGTGCAGACTTAAAGTTATGAACTAATAGTTGTTAAAAGCACTGGGTCCTAAAGCATGCATCACGATCATGGTAATACAAGGAGAATGGAGATACAGATAATGAACAGTAAAATCACCTTCAAGAATAGGGAAAGCATAAATGCAAAATCCTGGTACTGCACAAAATAACCACATGGGGGGGCCCTAATACAACTTAAGAGAACAATTCATAAAACACAAAAAACAATTGCAAAACACACCCTGTGGTTACTACTTTGTGATTTTAACCAAGACCTTAACCGACCCCTCACACACACACACACAAGCTTCTTAAACATTGTTTTTCAATTTGATAAATTCAATAAGGGGTCTTGTATAGAACATTCATATAAAATCAACCCTTTTGGTATAGAAGTTCAACCAAGCGACAATTTCTCACAAGATATAGTTTCATTTTAGTGTACTGTAAAGGTGTAAGAATTCTCAAAACACTTTGCATCACAGAAGCCATTTAGTTAATTATTCCATTCTTCTGGCATTGGTATTGAAATTCAAATCCAAGATGTATGCATCTCTCAGGAATGTCAAAGGAAATGTTCGTGAAATCATGCGTCCTAAATCTATCCCGACTGTGGTCAAGGGGAGGTTCTGGGGAACTGTCCCACTTCTCTGACATCACTTACCATAAACTAGAATCCACGAGATTATAGGATCTGCAGAATGGCATGACTCCTACAAATCATACCTCCATACACATTATGATCATGATGGCATAGTATGTCCTATATGTGGTGCAGGTTCAAAGTGAAATACACATTTTGTACTTAGTGTAGAATTTAATATTTTACCAATATGCCTTAATTGTGAAAAGGCAATGTAGGTATTTCAACAACTGGAAATATATACAGTGGGGGGAAAAAAGTATTTGATCCCCTGCTGATTTTGTACGGTTGCCCACTGACAAAGAAATGATCAGTCTATAATTTTAATGGTAGGTGTATTTTAACAATGAGAGACAGAATAACAACAAAACAATCCAGAAAAACACATTTCAAAAAAGTTATAAATTGATTTGCATGTATTTGACCCCTTCGACTTAGTACTTTTTGGCAAAACCCTTGTTGGCAAAACCCTTGTTGGCAATCACAGAGGTCAGAAGTTTCTTGTAGTTGGCCAACAGGTTTGCACACATCTCAGGAGGGATTTTGTCCCACTCCTCTTTGCAGATCCTCTCCAAGTCATTAAGGTTGAGGCTGACGTTTGGCAACTCGAACCTTCAGCCCCCTCCACAGATTTTCTATGGGATTATGGTCTGGAGACTGGCTAGGCCACTCCAGGACCTTAATGTGCTTCTTCTTGAGCCACTCCTTTGTTGCCTTGGCCGTGCGTTTTGGGTCATTGTCATGCTGGAATACCCATCCACGACCCATTTTCAATGCCCTGGCTGAGGGAAGGAGGTTCTCACCCAAGATTTGACGGTACATGGCCCCGTCCATCGTCCCTTTGATGCGGTGCAGTTGTCCTGTCCCCTTAGCAGAAAAACACCCCCAAAGCATAATGTTTCCACCTCCATGTTTGATGGTGGGGATGGTGTTCTTGGGGTCATTCTTCCTCCTCCAAACACGGCGAGTTGAGTTGATGCCAAAGAGCTCGATTTTGGTCTCATCTGACCACAACACTTTCACCCAGTTCTCCTCTGAATCATTCAGATGTTCATTGGCAAACTTCAGACGGGCCTGTACATGTGCTTTCTTGACCAGGGGGACCCTGCGGGCACTGCAGGATTTCAGTCCTTCACGTCGTAGTGTGTTACCAATTGTTTTCTTGGTGACTATGGTCCCAGCTGCCTTGAGATCATTAACAAGATCCTCCTGTGTAGCTCCGGGCTGATTCCTCACTGATCTCATGATCATTGAAACTCCACAAGGTGAGATCTTGCATGGAGCCCCAGACTGAGGGAGACTGACAGTTATTTTGTGTTTCTTCCATTTGCGAATAATCGCACCAACTGTTGTCACCTTCTCACCAAGCTGCTTGGCGATGGTCTTGTAGCCCATTCCAGCCTTGTGCAGGTCTACAATCTTGTCCCTGACATCCTTGGACAGCTCTTTGGTCTTGGCCACGGCGGAGAGTTTGGAATCTGATTGATTGAATGCTTCTGTGGACAGGTGTCTTTTATACAGGTAACGAGCTGAGATTAGGAGCACTCGCTTTAAGAGAGTGCTCCTAATCTCAGCTCGTTACCTGTATAAAAGACACCTGGGAGCCAGAAATGTTGCCGATTGATAGGGGATCATATACTTATTTCCCTCATTAACATGCAAATCAATGTATAACTTTTTGAAATGCGTTTTTCTGGATTTTTTTGTATTTATTCTGTCTCTCACTGTTAAAATACACCTATCATTAAAATTATACTGATCATTTCTTTGTCAGTGGGCAAACATACAAAATCAGCAGGGGATCAAATACTTTATTCCCCCACTGTATATTCATTCTCTATAACCTTAAAATGGGTTTTGAGTATTCAGAGCACTGTCACATGACACCTACAAGTATTTATAGGAGCTACAGGTTAATTACCAAGGAGCAAACTATTATTTTGGAACAATTCAACTAAATACAAACAGGAGCTGCAGCTTGGACTCATTGTAAAGCATCATCTTGAAGAGTGCCATCTAGTCATTCACATAAGAAATAAGATGCATTCGAGCCGCCTGTGCCTTTAAGAGCTGCTGGCGTCACAGTCCTAGAGGTGTGTGTAAGTGGCTGCTGTTGCTAGGCTGGTACAGGGTTTCCATGGGAACAATATACAATGAGAAAGGAGGATCAGGGCCTCTTTATTGGGAGCACAGAGCGTTACCTGAACAATGATCCCCCGGCTCTTGTACTCGGCATGCAGCCCTCGAGAGAAGAGATCGACAAAAGCCTAAGGGGAAAGAAAATTATATATACACAGACGTTAACTAAACGGGCTACTATTAGCTGCACTGCATTGACCTACAGCCCAAAAGCTTGTCAACTGTGTATAAAAAAATAAATAAAAAAAATAAACTTGAAACTGACTGCTTCCATATTATAAAGTAAAAACACAGGTGTTGATGTATCCTTTTGAGAACTCCACTTTTTATGGAATATTAAGTTTTATGGGAGACTGTACCAGATCATACATTCCCTGTGGAGTTCTGTGCATTCACCAACACTGCACTATTGCCCCGAAATTTCCACTTAATGTGAAGTTATTACTTAATGCAAAGACTTACAACGTAGGCAAATGTGTCATTACTTGGTCATTATACATGAAATTACCTGCGTCACAAAGTTACACGTTGTAAAAGATGTGCAACTACTGTATATCCCATAAGTCAATTAAATATTCACACCCACAAATTGGACACTTAAATGTAAATGTTATTTCACAAAATCGGATGAGCAGGAAAGTTGAGCGCCAACAGCTTTCCCCACACATCACTGGGGCAAAGGGACTGTGCTTACAGAGGTCTGTGAGGAAAGTGGTGAAGGAGGCCAACTGGAACGTCCGAGGCAGTAATGAGTCCCACGACAAATGTCGAGACCACCCAATGCCCAAGACAACAGACTGGATTATACCGTAGCAGCTGAAAAATTGGAATGGCCCGGCCTACCTTTGTGGATGAGTAGAGAGTGAGCAGTGGGACAGGGTACATTCCACTGGCCGAAGAGATGTTCAGAATCACACCCTTTGACCTGCAAATCAAAACAAGCATAGAAAATGGTCCTGCTCAAGGAAAACTAAAGCGAAGTTTGATTGAAGTTGAAAACTAATGACACTTTACTATCCGATAAATATTACTAATGTTTAACAAATATCCTAACAAAAAGGATAGTTGCAAACATTCCAACTTAGACATTATTTGCATGTGGAGCAAATCCTTAAAATCACACAAAAAAAAAAAAAAAAATTCCCCTCTCCTTTAGGCACACACAATGACCCACATATCCAGAATGGTCTCTGCTTCATTAACACCCAATTTTACAGGAAGAGGACCATTTTCAAATGCAAGTCCCTACGTGAAGCATTACACATTCTCCTATACTGGCCATTGCTACAATAACGGTGTGCTTGAGGTTATGACTGAATGGTGTAGCATGCCAAGAGATCTAAAAATAACATCGCAAAAGACTTCCGATTTCAAAAGATTGAAACGCATTCCTGCCATTTAAAAACCCTGGAATCTTGTATAAACTGATGGACACTTTTGGAATATTTAGATGCCTGAAAGAATCCCTTTCAAGCAGTGATGACAGACACACGGCATCAAGCTGGCACACACACACACACCCACGCTGACGCACAGTAACACGGCGTGCTCTATTCATTGCAACTGCCTGGTGTTGCCATGGCAACCGCTTCCCATGCACGACCTACAGAATATGGTTGAGGCATCAGATACCTGTTAGAGCATAGAGACAAAGAAAACAGAGATCCCTCTCTCATCAGTCCAGTGAACCAATTACACTGGTGAGAATGATCTATTTATAGCATTCCAATCAGATCGCACTTTAGTTTTGGCGTCTCGGTTGTGTGGAAATTGAGATCAGAGTCAAAATGTTGGTCTCTTCATCGGGATCTTTAGAATGGGTGATAATTGGCCTTGCCCAAATTGCAACTGAAATCCCCAAGCGTGCATGCTACCTAGAGAATCAGCAAGGGTCTGCCTCGAAAGCATCACTGCAATAGATCCGTTGCTATGTGACTTCAGTCATTAAATACTGCACCGTGGTGGGGGGGGGGGGGGTGGAAGTTTTAAAGAATACTCTATTTCAGTGGCACGTACCAAAATGCTCCTTTGCGATTTAAATACTGACGAAATCCTATACATCAAATAGTATTCACAAAAGTTTTGAAGTCATTCAGAAGAGAAATTGTGAGAATGTTAACATTTCACATGCAATGCCATTGTAGGACATTTTGTAAGTCTCCATCAAGTCTATAGCATTTTTTAAATTTGAAGGAAGTGTGTGTGGAGTTTAAAAAAAAAAAAAAAAAATTGGGAACTAAAAAACCAAAATCCTTAACCAACTTATACTATCACTTCTGTTCAAACTATTATAAAAAAAAAAAATCTGAAAATCACCAATTAGTTGAGAACTAGCCTTGCCCACACACTGTACATTGACTTACTTTTGACAAACCATTCCACATACACAAAAAAAAGATTCTAAAAAAGGTGCTCAAATAACTATTGTTCTCCCTCATGATAATTCAAGTTATCTTAAACTCTGCTTCATCCTGCACTGTAGCTGCTGCACTGCATACATGATGCTCTGGTGTCGGGCAGACTAGTTTGAAGTACAGAGACGCTGCTGAAAGACTACAGCAAGTGTGAATTACTAATGATAAAAAAAAAAAAAAAAAAAAAAAACACCCTTATACAAGGGTCCCACAGCAGCTTGCCAAGTTACACACCACATGACCTATAATACAAATGCATTTGCCCTTGAATGCTAAAATAAAGATCCCCCAAATCAAGCGAATTTGAATTTATCCTAACTGAACCGGAGCAATCTGCTCCTTGGGCCTGAGTCAGGTTGTGCAAGATCTTCACAATTACGATGGTTAAGTCATCCAACAACCACGTGACATCTCTGATGTTCTCTGCTCGCGAGAAGTTTAATACAAATGTGGCAACGAGGAAATATACCCATCACTTGGAGGGGGGGGCGGAAGTCTACTATAAATCACCTGCATCTCAGGAATATCTAATTACAGCATATGCACTCATTACATGACAAGTATTGTCAGCCTAGCTCATAAGAGTGCAAACTGCATTGGGAACAAGTACATCGACAAGTACTATGGGCATTTCTTTTTAACAGCACTGGATAACTTCCAGTTTGAGATGCTAAACTATAGCTTCTCCTTCAAACCTGCAGCCAGCATCCCTTGAAGCATAAGTGCCCAGCAACTGCTCATGAACAAAAACTGCACTTCTAGGCGGGGTGGCCCTGACTCCAAACCTTCGGCACGTCCACCACAGCTGGGCACATTGGCCCTCCCAAGCCCAGGGCAGCACCTGCCGGGGGTGCCCGTGTGCTAGGCAGGCGTAGGGCCGCCCCCAGTGCAGCACCTGGGCTTGCCTGGCTGGGAAGGACAGCAGCAATAGGAGCACACTGGTAGAATCCCCCACGGCCCCCCTTCGCAGGCTGTATGTTAGTCACCATGAGTCAACGACAATTTCTTAACACCGTTGCATAAGGAGAGCCCCTGAGCTGCGCAGGGCAGGGGAACCTGAACGATGATTCAGCCGCCAGTCAAAGGCGCTCCCACCTTGCTGTACAGAATTGCGCACGCACACAGGCACATACAGACAAGTTAGTCACCGGGGCTCGACAGGGATCTCCCTCCCTCCCTCGCAAAGCAGGGAAGCACCCCTCACTCTGGAAGGGGTGCAACCTTCCAACATCCACCGATGAGTCATAAGATCGAGTACGCGATACCAGTGCACAAAAGCGTTGTTCGCCTGCAAGCTAGACTGAAGGCACTAGGACGCCACTTGCAGCCAATGTAATGCATCCTTAATAAATAGCATGGTCAGTATGCCCTCTTATTTTAAGCAAGATATTAATGACTGAATATGCAGACCAAGCTAAAATATATTTTGAGAATAAGCCTGCTCAACCCCAGTACACCTCACATCAATTGCTCCCACTTAGCCCCAAGGTGACCAAAAATACATGTTTTGCCAGCAGAAAAGATGTGAGGAGTTCATTTCAGTGTAATGAATATACACTAACTGCAGAGATTAACCACCCTGCAGTGTAGTCTCCTCAAAACTGGTCCCTCACTAATCCTGCGGTCAGAGTTGTTTAAGGGCCAGCTTTAAACTGCAAGTCCCAGGGGACTATAGGAGTTCTAGTAACCATTTCCCTGCCCATTTAAATTAAATTAAAAACACATTCAGTTACCAAAACAAACAAAAGTCCTTCACCTTTCAACCATGCCGGGCAGCACCAACCGGGTCATCTGGCATTAAGAAAGAGGGATGGGAAGAGAAAAAAAAAAAAAAAAAAAGTTAGTGATCAGTGCGTTTCAGCACTTTTCTACATGGAAGTCTGTTAGAGAACTTCTCCTGTACACTGCCAGGCTACAATTGTGATGTTCTTGGGTTTATTTTTAAGGTGGTAGGAGGATACAAATTCAGAGACATTAACAACCACTCCTAGATCCTAAAATTAATATTTTTAAAGAATTCATAACATTTGTAGAACAAGACTTCATGAAAACTCTTAATAAGGGAATACAGCATCCATACCAAACTATTCTGAAAGCATAGGGGAGCAAGAGGTTTTGAGTGAACCACACTGGTTAGTTACTATACTGGTCATAGGATTCAAAACTGGTTGAATTGACCCCACATCTACCCCTTTCACTCAAATCATGTCAGTAAATCACCGGTTTTCCCTAAAACTCTGCAAGCTCTTAACTACTAAATACCGTAGGAAGATGGTAAAGAACTACTTTATTGCCATACCGACTTATGAATGCAAGTTTCTATAGAAAGCGGAAGCAGTTTATGAATTAAACTCCGTAAGAGGTTGGGAGAGAGAAAGGACATATATAGCTTGGTCTGTCTTCATTATAAAAGTTAGAAGAACTGCGGGTGCTGGAGCAGTAGGCGGACTTGGAGGGGAGAGGGGGAGAGAGAGAGAGAGAGAGAGAGAAAGAGAAAGGACTGCGTGGGTGGCAGGGAACAGACAGCGTGGGTGCAGTTCACTGTTGCTCTGGGAACCACAGAAACTGCAGGTAAAATAGCGAGAGCGGGGGAGGGGAGAGCACAGACACCCACCTCTCTCCACATTCGTGCGCTCAACTTGCAAAAACAAGCAGCAGCACAGTTGAGCTTGTGCGCTTAAAAAAAAAAAAAAAAGCCTAAAACTTTCCTTAAATACATAGGGAAACTTTCCAAAAGAGACCTGATTGGACCCTGAACACAACAACTGCTGTTGAACATCCCACTGTAGCAGTCGGCTTATACATTTGTTTTTAATCCCTAAAATTAAGCAGCCAAAGTAACAATCCTGATGGTCTGGCATTTACTATATATATAAAAAAACAAACTAATATTTGGCTATAGTATATTGCCCATTATCAAGGCCAATTATATATTTTAAGAAGAGTTTCAATAAATCAAGGTGGGCTGCAGAAACCAATAGGCCCTGTGGATGCCACTGGTTAAGGGCTGTGTGCAGATCTTTCAGATCTTGGTGTGATTAGGAAGGAAGCATATTTGCTCACTCTGAAACCAAACAATATCCCAAGATAGAGAAAAATAATGCAGTTTGCAAGTAACCCCCACACACCAGACAACCTTAAAACTCAGGCGGTTGATTCTAGTGACCAGTGTTGTGTGTGACTACCATCACTTTCCTTAAACTGATCGATTTCCATTCTTAGCCCTAAGATCCAAGGAAGGAGATACCTCTACACAAATGGAAAACTGGTATAGCACGTGCTCTCCTTGAATTCAACATTTAAAAGGAGAAATGCCAAATTTAAAATGGAAAAAGGTAGCATGTGGTGCTTTCTTTTTGAGCAGAAAGAAAGTCATTGCAGTGGTCAAGGAAGCTTCAGTCATACTTGCTGATCAAGACGCTCCGAGGCCTGGTCAACAGAGTTAATTTTACATTTACACCCACCATTACCTATAATTATTGATAAGTCTGATCTTTAAAACCAAAATGGTTTGCTAGGCTGGTTAGTGGTAATGTCATTGGCAATAGACTTTATATTGAAATAAGAAAACAACAAAACTGTAGGTAACTAAATAGAATAAGGAAAGCAGAGAAAATATGGGGGGTGGGGGTGGGGGTGGGTGTACAGCTGGGATTTACTTTTTAAAAGGACAAATGGAACAAACTGTGCATTACCTTGCAGACCGACGTGATGTTGACGTTAATCATTTTGTTGATGACCTGAAATTAGAAGAGAACCAGATTAAAAGCTGTACTATATTAGCCTTTAAAAGATTCACTGCAAATGTCCCAAGCACAATGTTCATTAGAATACACTATAGGCACAGCACAAGAAATTTGTGAGTGCCATTTTTATACATTTTTTATAGACTAATGGGACAGGCTGAATATTCCAGTAAAAGGTGTAGTTGTCTCATTTCAATTTAGAGTATTTTATTTATTTATTAATTTTTTTATCCAGAATGCAGAAGCTGGTCAATTTTCATGGAGCTGCCTTTGATTTTATGTATTACAGAAATCAATCGTATTCATGACACCTGTGGAATAGAATTAAGCATTTTGTTGTATACAAAGATCCTATAAGGTGCTGGAATTTTCCCAGGGAGGGGACAAATGGGTTTAATGAGACTGGTGGTTGTAATGAAACCTAACACACTGGTTGGGCAACACAAAATCGGACCATCCATATTTAACTTGTAACACATTAACAGAAGAGGACCACTAATTTGGTGTGGTCCATCTTGGAAGCATGCAGAAACCATTTTAGTCCAATGTTAAAATCATACATCAACTCCTGATCTTACCCCCATCCAACCAATGCCAGGTTGCAGCCTTGGTCCACATTAAAAAACAAAACTGCAACTATTAAATGTAGGTCAGTACCCCACCCCTCTTTCGATCATTGAGAATTAAACTATCAGAGGCTCGTATACTTGCACCAGCACCCTCAGCCTATCATACATCTGCAGAACATAACACCAATTCTTTGTTATAGTCTTACAACTGCTAGATGTAAAGGATGCACTCAATCAGACCATGCAGGAAGTTCAGTAAAAGTTGTATCGATACAAAATGTAAAACTTGCATACAATAAAGGTCAGGTAATTGTCCTGTACATAAAGGCACTGTTTTTTTTGCATCATACACACCTGCAAAGTGCACTCCAACTGAGGCCAACTGATCAAAGTTTCTCAAAGCGTTTAAGTCAACTTAATTATTTGTAAAGCGAGTTGTAAAGCACGGCATGCAGACGAGCGATCCCACCACCAGATGCGATAAATCTCTGACGTGAAACCAGTCTTTGCAAGGGAATAAGCAGTTGCCCGCCTAATTAATTCAAAATGAATTGCATACTTACATTGTCTACGTCAGGGATGTTAAGGAAGAACTCTGGGTAGGTGTAAGAAACTCCCACATTATTCACTGCACAGGGGGAGAAGTAAAAGGTGAGAGCAGATCAAGAAAGGGGAGCCAATTCTTAATATAAATAAGCCCACACAGAGCAACACCAAATCTCTACAGCTTCAACAGTACACCATGTCAATGATGGAACTGGAACCTCTTGAGCACTAGTAATTAAATTAACGTCATCATGGGCAGAGATTCAGGGTGGAGGACCACAATTGCAGATCTGGAGGACTTTAATTCATTGAAAACTAATAAGGCAGGCAGGTGGCAAATTCATAAATTTTTCAAATCCACCTAAATTTAAAGCTGAATGAGAGTGAAGCTACTGGGTGAAGTACAGTGTGAAGGTATGAAAAGCATAGTACATTTTCACACACTAGATGGCAGCAGTGTTTAATGAATGGAATACAGTCTCCTGTAGAATGATGCACTTGATCTGGTTTCAAAAGGAAAAGCCACACCTAGAGCACAATGAAGGAAGGCAATTTAAATAACACTTCAAATTACAACACTGAACAGGCAAACTAATTTTTAAGATTATGTTGGTTATTAAATCGAAGAATTAGACAAGGGGCAATACATTCATCCATATAGATACAACACACAGGGTTGAGGTGTTCCACACCAAAAAGCATTCAAGTCGTACGTTTTATTAATTGAGAATATTAATTCTGCTTTAAATAAATGTATTGCACAATGAGGCGCAAATTTGTTATTTAAAAAATCATAGCTGTGCATTAAAAGAATGGCCTGCAAAGTCCCAAATGTACATTTATTCCAAATGGCAAACACTTCCTTTTAAAATGTGAATGTTTGTGCACCTCAGCAGTCCAGCAGGCTGTGTGTAGCATCAACAGAAGAACAATAACAGCAGATGAAGTCGAAGGCTGATCAAATGTAAAACAAAAAAACACTTCTACTGCAAGCCCAGGTCATTATATATTTTGTTCCCTTTAGTCACACTGCAGAATTTGTTTTGAGATTATCCTTCTGATCCACACTTCATATTTTTCTGATTAAACTGGGTGGATGCTTGGTCTTAAATCTATACATTTTTAAATGCATGCACATGTATGAAGTCCAGAGGTCCTTTTACAAACAATTCTCAGCATCGGATTTAGCCTTCAATATAAAGGTACATGAGCTCAAACTGAAGAGATTACCCACCCAGCACCCCGATTTGCAGCCCAGCGAGACCCTGGTCAATCTTGCGGTAAATCTCGTCTCCGCCACCAAAATCCACAGCAATCGTCTTCGTCTCCACACCGAATTGACTCTCTGGAAAAAAATTAAAAAGCAAAAAAAGGTGTCAGACATGGCTCTCCGTTTTTAGCAAAAACATTCCTGCTGCCAAATACCCGGTTTCCACTGAATAAACATATGAAACTGCCTTCTGAAACTAGTTTGGGCACAGTCAGAGGTGCACATGAGCAATAGTAGAAACACCTGGATGTAGCCACGGTGCACCTAAACATGGACAGTGAAAACAGGGCATAAGTAAACCATGAAGAACTTGCTTTCAGCACCTCCTCTCAGTGGACAGCACCATTCAAAGCTACTGCACTATATTGCACTACTCAGAACAGCTGTACGCAACTGAACAGGAATTGAGAAAATCATGGTACAGAAGGATTTCACTTGCCCATTTAACAACTCCATCAGTCAACCCCATCACAGATTAGGATGTGTAAATTTTGGGAAAGTGTAAAAAGCATCGATGACCGCTTGGGTATGGCTGAGAGAAGTAATCCAGGGACGACAGTGATTTCCACAGTACAGACATGACAGAGCACCATCTTAAGGTTCACCAATTATAAATATTTTGTAATATTCTGCATTACAGATAAATACAATAAGCTAATGCATGCCAGTACTTTCAGAAAACAGGTTAAATCCAAGTTACTGGATAAGACATTTGCTTTTCAGCGGTGGTTTGAGGAATTGTGTAGTACAGAATTCATTAATTGAATACAGACCGGGGATATGTCAAATGTGACAACATACGTTTGATCCAGAACTAAGATTTCTGTCCAGACCTCATTGCATATTCCCCAAGCGTAGATCTGATGCAATATGAATCGGTTTAATAGCTGGGGAATCTAAAAAGAAATAAAAATAAGCCCAAACACTTTGTTGTTGTGGTCAGACAAATCATTGGTGTAGACTACAAAAATAAAACCTCCATACATTGAGAGCAGAGTGGTGGAAGGAAACCGAGGACAGCCTGTAGATGGCAGTGCCTCCCAGAGAACCACATGATACAAAACACTCCCAAGGTCTGTCAACGTGTCGACTGTAATTACAATTTTTGGAGCCCTATTAGTCTTAATGACACTGAATGAATTAGGAGAATTCCTCAGTTATACAGATGATTCAGTGTGAGGCTACTCTATTGAAAATAAATATATATTTTTTCAATATTCCAATCATTTGGACACAAATAGTCAAAAGACATGGTTTACTGAATACCAGACCACCTGGGTTCCATGGAAAGATTTCAAAAATATAGGTTGCATTATACAAATACAAATCCCTGTAAACATCTCCTTTTCTAATGGCTGGGCAAGAGTAGGTAATGCCGTTTTGGCTTACTCCGCTTGCTGCATAGAAGCGGACCCTGCGGCTTACCAGGTGCCCATGAGCTCCCTGGTGTGATCAACAAAAGCTGCATTAGTACTCCCTACAACATAGCTGTGCTGCTTGCATTGTGGACTTTGTGCAAAAACAGGCTTTGGTGGTAAACATTTCAGAGGACATGCATCATTCTGTCAACAATGCACGTACGAGGGTCGCAGCAATGAGCAAAAGATACTATAAGGATTTTTTTTTTTTAAAACATGGCACCTCTGGTACTGTTCAATAGATTCCACAAAATTCAGGATGCTTTCTGTTCATAAGAATTACATTATATGGAATATAGTATACTGGAGTTTCTCAGATCAAACAGCCACCGATAGCACTTAATTAGAATTATGGTATTTTATTAAAATAATCTGGGTACGAATGTGGAGCCCTTTACTAGAAGTGCATTAGAAAGGTCAGGATAGTCAGCAACCAAACAAAAATCTACTTTACCATAGCGTAATGGACACCTCAGCATTTTTTGTCCAGTAGTATAATATTCATATCTGACCAATTTATCCAATAATTGTTCATTCCTTCCCCATTTTAGATTTAATCTATGATTATTCCTTTTACAATGATTTGCATTTTCAACAGTATTGAACCTCTTGTAATTGGCTCCCTCACGCAAAAACATCTGGCTTTATCGTTTATGTCATCCATTATGGTGTTATTTAATACAAAACATTCAGGAAGTAGGCATACAAGTTCAGGAGAAGTTCTTGAAATGGCAGCAATTGATCATAACTTTCCCATTAACACTAAAATACTGTAAGTGGGTTGTTCAGGCTTTGGACAGCTCCACCCACCCTCCTCACAATTACATTAGTAAAGGAGACTAGTGACTGAATGGTTAGCCTATCCTTTCATTTTATGTAGAACTCTACAAGATCAGACAAGCAAACTTATTGAAGCCGATCCTCCGTTTTTTTGGGTGGATACATGATTGCCCCTGAGCCACTGTTATTGTGAGATTAAAGAAAATCGTACATTTGGTGCTGTTGCATAAATACCATACAGCCAAAGTTACATATCTGTGCAGCAGGGCTCAGGCCATATCTACTCAACTATGCATTTTTTGCAAGAGACTTTTGGACTTCTATTTGGGCTAGCACAGCAAGAACGATTTAAAAAGTAGTTAAAACTAAAAACTAAAATTTCATTACATCAGCAGTAGTTAACCAGGCAGTTCCTGAAGAAAATTTGGCAAGTTAACCATTAAAACATTAGCATAATCCTTTACTCATTTGGTAGAGTATTGTGCATCTCTCCATATGTATGTGAAACATAAATTTCAGTGTGGCTTGACCAAGATTTGATTACAAACCACTTTGTGTACATGTATATTAAAAAGCTACAGATGGGATGCTAGAAGAAAGTTCTCTATGGGATGTACGCATAAGACAGTCATTACTATTTCAGCTTCATGCTCTTGAATATGCTGACGCTGTCCACTCCAGTGCAGCTCAGAAATGTCACAATGAATTAGACTGCATTTATTGTGGAGATTTGTCTTGCAATGCAATTATATACCTCGTCACTGTCATGTGTGTAATAGCTTGGGATGGCCTTGTTCCCTTTAATAGAGGACAATTTTACTGGGCAATGCTCCTTGTTAATTGCATCAACCTGTACTTCTTACCTCAAGCAAACCTTACTGCATATAAATAACTCCTCTCCTTAACCAATCCGTAGAGGAGTAAAAGCTTAACTGGTGGCCAAAGAACAAGGGACCTTTCAATTGGGATGGCATTTCAACTGGAATAAACATTTTACAAGATTCAATTAAATACTTTTGATGTAACTATTATAGTTAACAAAACCATAATTCTTAGTTTCATTCCACGCACAAGTTTTCACAGGTCTTGACCAACATTATCAGACACCCAAGAGCTTCCAGGTTCAGTTCAGTTCCAGAAATATGCAGTTGCATGAACAAGCAAAACTTAGAACATTCATTATGGCCATGAAGTTCTGATCCAACTGCATACGGAAAAACTTGGTCATTACTGGAGAAGAGTTGTCTGATGTGGCAGTTGGCCACTGCATATTTTATACCAATAAAATTATAATTCTAAGGTTCAAGATTAAAAAAAAAAAAAAAGTATATCATTATCAGAAGTAGAAATTAAAAGATCGGGTTTGTTGCTCAAGGGTACAACAGTACTGCCTCACCCGGGATTTGAACCCACAACCTTCCAGTCATGAGTCCAGAGCCCTAACCACTACTGCACAGTGCTGCCCACCATCAGGCCATGCAACCCATTTTTGGTCACTGACAATGTTTCTGGCTAAAGTCCGATTTTAGGGACCAAGTGACCACCCGAAGACCTCAAAATGGACAACGCTAACTGTAGTAGTTCAGCAGTTGCGATTGGTCATTAAGTGCTTTAGTAATAGAGGAACCTGTGCAATTAGGAGGGATGCGGTGTAGAACATTAGGTTAATTATGCACAACTGATAAATCATAGTTACAGTAAATTAAACAATTGTACTATTACATGCTACTGTATGTGGTAAAATGACTTGTAATGCAGAGTGCCTTTAATAAAACTGCTTAAAGCAGAAAATTCCCTTACAAATAATCATCTGGAAATCACATGATTGACTGTTTATATGGCTTCCGAAGTTCTGCTAGCAAATAAGTGACAATGAGACAACACCTTGACTAACCAGTCAGTCAAAAATCTCAGGATTAATATTAGAAATGTATACCATTTTGTTTATTTTATTATCCAAAGGAGAGACACTAAAGATCACCTGAAGACACTGTTCAATTCATCATTTCCATCTGCCTAACAGAAGCTCTCTATTAACCCCAGTTAAACTGCCCAGAGGGAAAGCCCCTGTTCGTTGACTGTGATTTCTCAAAATCACCATGGATCCCAAAGTAGATTTAAAGTGGCAAGTACATATTCACAGGATGCACAACCAGCCAACTATGCACAAATCTCCCTGTTCACAAAACTGAGCCACTGCATTCAAAAGGAAAATCCCATTCATGGCACAAGTGATCCAGAAGCTTCTTTCCCCAACAGCCCCTGTTCCATTGAGGAAACCGAGCACAGCAGCAGGCCCTTCCCATGATGCCACTGTGCCCATTCAGGCTGAATGCTAAAGGCAGCAGGGAGTGTGAGGCTTCTGCGAGAGGGGGGATGCTTAGTGGAAACTAAGGGCAATGGGAGGACTAGAATAAGGGATTGAGAGAAAAGGAGGAAACCTCATGGATAGGAAAAGTATAAGGGAGGGGCACTCTTCTGCGCTTCTCTCTCGACGAGATGCCGCTTTGTGAACGAAAAAAAGCTCAGACGTAAAAATAGTACCCAACCACTAGGGAGGCAGGGAATATATCCTAATATGCCCCTCACATTAACAATCAAGGGTTTTTGGGATTCTGTTCAGGGGTGGGGGAGGACACACACAAGCATTGAGTGCCTGCTTAAAGCATGGCATACTGTTCCAGCAGCACTACACTGCTTAGGAACTTAACCCCATTCTTCATGTCTTTACAGATGTAACACTTTAAAAAATTACCATTTTTGTCTGATTATCCCTAGAGACTTGAATCACTAGCCAATGGGCTGTGGTGAAGGCACCATATGAAAGGGATGAAGTGGGCAGAGGAGGGGGGGACCAATAGGGATACACAAACTGCTTTCATTAGTGCAGCAGTCTATTTTTTGCTTAAGTTGGAACATTTTTTACTACAAGTACTACTCTTTTTTACCACTCTTTTGTAAGAGATGGGGCGTTGGCAGCCCAGTGCTGTAACCACTGAGCTACTGTGTGTAAGTCACTAGCTTTACAGATCTAGCAATTTGAAAGTTTCTGGAGGATTGTTCAATATCAAATTTGCACATATAGGCACTCTGAAAGCCTACACTCCCATCCAAACAGATTCTGCTCGAGTACATGCACAGTCCAAGACTTTGTAGAACGGGCAGCAAATTAGCAGCCAGGCTGACATTGTCACATGCTCTATTTGGTAATTTATTTCAGAAGAGGGTTAGCAACACACTAGAACCAGATGGTCAGACAGGCAGTTTTTCTGTGGGAAGGTATTGTACAATTTGATCCTTCCCCAGCATTCATTCCAAGCGCTGCATCATTGAGACTAATTTGATTTTCCAATATCTAAAGCCTGAAATCTGATAACTTATCAGCCCATTCCTTCATTACCCACAACATTCGTCTCTGTAGCTTGATGAAAACCAGTAGGAAGTGTCCATGTTCAAGACAAAATGGGTCTTTTGGAGCTCATTAACCAGTTGTAGTTTTAAAGTCAGGTCAATGGAATAACTCCAATAGTCTGGCAATGCATGTTCTGGATGTTATGTTGATTTCTTATTTTAATATATGGAATCACCTATTTTTTTCACCTTGCAGTCTGTACAACCCACACACGAGGTTCAGTGCCGACTGGAGGAGAGGCGCGTCCCTTCTAATGGTACTGTAAGCCTGCAGGCATCCACAAAGCCAGTAGTAGATGCTCAATAGTGGCAAGCAGTGAAGGCCTACCAATTTAAATCACCCCTAACTTTTCGTTGGTAATCAGGAAGCTACATGGGCTGGGTTGGACCTCAGCTCATAGAGCTCAGTCTGCACTCTGCCAGCTAATGCAGATTTCTTCCTAGCATGAAAAACAGACCAACTAGTTGGTCGATGAACAGTCAGTCAATTCCAGATTGTGTGTGCATCTTTTGTCGCTGTAGTATAAATTAGACCATGCTTCGTCAGAGGTATGCTGGTATAGCAAACTGGACTAAAATACTGTAGTACTTTAATGGGTCTGTGACCTCCTAATAGTTATGTGAAGATCAAGTTCGTAAGAGATGAATGTTTAATAATGGAAAATAAAATCCCCAATTTGACCACAATAGGCATGTTCCCTCTACTGGCTGCCAATAGTTAGACTACTTCAATTGCTACAAAAGTAATGAGATTTGTATTGTAAGGCAGCAATACACCAGTTAAAACTAAATGCCAAGTGGAGTAAACAATGCAGACAAAATGCATTGTGGAATTCAAATTGTACTGACCTGCAACTCCTTTAGAGACTGTTCCAGTTTGCATCTGCAAGGTTTCATACAGTGAGGGATATTACTTACTACTCACTTACAGTGGGGGAAAAAAGTATTTGATCCCCTGCTGATTTTGTACGTTTGCCCACTGACAAAGAAATGATCAGTCTATAATTTGAATGTTAGATTTTAAAAGGTATTTTAACAGTGAGACAGAATAACAAAAAAATCCAGAAAAACGCATTTCAAAAAAGTTGATTTGCATGTTAAGGAGGGAAATAAGTATTTGACCCCTTCGACTTAGTACTTGGTGGCAAAACCCTTGTTCGCAATCACAGAGGTCAGACGTTTCTTGTAGTTGGCCACCAGGTTTGCACACATCTCAGGAGGGATTTTGTCCCACTCCTCTTTGCAGATCCTCTCCAAGTCATTAAGGTCTCGAGGCGGGCGTTTGGTAACTCGAACCTTCAGCTCCCTCCACAGATTTTCTATGGGATTAAGGTCTGGAGACTGGCTAGGCCACTCCAGGACCTTAATGTGCTTCTTCTTGAGCCACTCCTTTGTTGCCTTGGCTGTGCGTTTTGGGTCATTGTCATGCTGGAATACCCATCCACCACCCATTTTCAATGCCCTGGCTGAGGGAAGGAGGTTCTCACCCAAGATTTGACGGTACATGGCCCCGTCCATCATCCCTTTGATGCGGTGCAGTTGTCCTGTCCCCTTAGCAGAAAAACACCCCCAAAGCATAATGTTTCCACCTCCGTGTTTGACGGTGGGGATGCTGTTCTTGGGGTCATTCCTCCTCCTCCAAACACAGCGAGTTGAGTTGATGCCAAAGAGCTCGATTTTGGTCTCATCTGACCACAACACTTTCACCCAGTTCTCCTCCGAATCATTCAGATGTTCATTGGCAAATGTTAGACGGGCCTGTACATGTGCTTTCTTGAGCGGCGGGACCTTGCGCGCGCTGCAGGATTTCAGTCCTTTACGGCATAGTGTTACCAATTGTTTTCTTGGTGACTATGGTCCCAGCTGCCATGAGATCATTAACAAGATCCTCCCGTGTAGTTCTGGGCTGATTCTTCACCGTTCTCATGATCATTGAAACTCCAACGAGGTGAGATCTTGCATGGAGCCCCAGACTGAGGGAGACTGACAGTTATTTTGTGTTTCTTCCATTTGCGAATAATCGCACCAACTGTTGTCACCTTCTCACCAAGCTGCTTGGCGATGGTCTTGTAGCCCATTCCAGCCTTGTGTAGGTCTACAATCTTGTCCCTGACATCCTTGGACAGCTCTTTGGTCTTGGCCATGGTGGAGAGTTTGGAATCTGATTGATTGATTGATTGCTTCTGTGGACAGGTGTCTTTTATACAGGTAATGAGCTGAGATTAGGAGCACTCCCTTTAAGAGAGTGCTCCTAATCTCAGCTCGTTACCTGTATAAAAGACACCTGGGAGCCAGAAATCTTGCTGATTGATAGGGGATCAAATGCTTATTTCCCTCATTATAAATCAATTTATAACTTTTTTGAAATGCATTTTTCTGGATTTTGTCTCTCACTGTTAAAATACACCTACCATTAAAATTATAGACTGATCATTTCTTTGTCAGTGGGCAAACATACAAAATCAGTAGGGGATCAAATACTTTTTTCCCCCCCCTCACTGTATACACATACATTATACACACACACACAATCATACCATTACTCCAGACAGTATATACCTGTGCATCATGCAATAGCATTGCAGGGGCTGCTTTGGTTTAAGTTGGCTTTTCCTTGTATATGAACAGCAATACAGATGTGCACCAAGAACCTGCATATATTGAAAACTTCTAAAATCAGATTATACATTTATGGAGAAAAAAAAAAAATGTAAAGATCCCAATGTACTACAATATTTTACACTGTTAAAATAGGCAGTCTGTACAAAATATATTAAAATCTTTTACTCTGCTTTTAGGATTGCATTTAGCATTTTGAAAAATGTCCTTCTCTTCATGTCTCCAAGTCATGTTCTGCGTGTGTGTGGACATGCATGTGAATTTCTCCGATCTCCCTCGATACGAAATAACATTTCTGTGCTCTCCAGCAGGCCTGTGGCGGCCGGGATGCACAGCTGGCTGAACGCCTGCCTTTCAACAAGGCTAAAAATAGCACAGGCTCATTTGCATCAGCCCGAGTGACATTCATTCAGGAGACGACTTACACACGAATGCCGTGCAGCCGCATCACGACACACAGAGCAGCAGAGCGCTTGCAGCACACACACGGGCGCTCGCTCAGACAAACCAGGGCTCCCAAAGTGCCTTTCAAAGGTAAATGCCAGAGAGGAAACCATGCTCGGTTGCTAGAAAATTCTCTCAAAGACAGAAGACTAAAAATCAAGGGGGGTGCAAACCTGCCAACCAAAAACAATCTCATCAGCTTCCCAGGTCACAGCAGTTAAAAGGTCTAGCCTAATAAACAGAACTGCACATTTAAGAGAAGGCATGAACTGGCTGCTTACAGCAGGGCTTCCTTTACAAAAGGAGACTTAAGCAAAAAGGCTATCACACCTTAATACACAGCCACATACCAGGGCAAAATAACCCTAATCTGTAAGATTGAAGTTTTTTTTTTGTTTTTTTTCCTCCCTTCAACAATAAACCATTGTGGTTCTCTGTACTGATCACTAATCCATCTGAAGAAAAATGCACAATCTTCACAATTTGGTCCTGACTGGTTCCTATTTAGCAATTATGAAAATGTTGCAGACAGTAATGCTTGGCAAAAAATGTTTTAAAATTACTACAATTATTAATAACACTAAGCATTCATACCAAGGGGAAATCCTTTGACAGCCAGGGCTCACCATAGCTACCCATTTTACTCAAAACCCTGAAAGGAATCCATAACGAAACAAGGGAAGGAGAACCAATAGGTACAAAACTACATTAAGCAAGTCGCAAAGAACAAAACTGCAACACCATGGGTCTTGGGACAAGCAAAAATGCCATATTGCGGAATCCTATTCACCGAGGTCCTACAAGATGCAGCTTGGATTAGATATTGCCTATAACTTAAGCAAGATAGTTACATGAAATGGAATCCAAATCAACCTTCTACAATTCTAAATTTAATCCTTCATCTATGGGCTGTTACGATGCATAAAAAAAAAAAAAAAAAAAAAAAAGTTAGCCACAGGTTTTGAGATGGTACCAATTTCTTGAAAAAGATGAATAAAATCAATACTCACACAAACCAGAAGTTGACAATTAGTTGAAGTTGTGAATCTGAAACTTACCAATACTTTTGGAGACTTGGTCCAATTTCTCCTGGGATCTACTGATGAGAACAATGGCAAATCCTCGGCGAGCGAGCTGGAAAAGCAAGGACAATTAGGATTCATGGACCTCAAAGACAGTGCAACCCTGATCTTCAGGGCTCCAGGTTCAGAGTTTCACGTTACAGCAGGTTACCCGAGTAGGTTTATGATTTTATGTATATGAAGGTGGTACAGAGGACAGCTGCAATGAAGTAGCCTTTAAAACTTTGAAAACTCATTGTTAGGTGGACTGGAGGGAGAAACCAATTGATAGATGGACATACAGACTTTAAAAGTTAGTTCAAATAAATTTAAACCTATTTTTAAAGATGGGTACAAGTTTAGAAAAGCAGGAAGTGCTAGTGTATAGCTTAATGTTATTGCTACATGTCAATTTGGATAGGTTTCATATGCTTTCATACTGGACACGAAAGAACCTAACCTTGGATCTAATGGTTGGTTTATTTAGAGTGCTACTTTGAACGGAATTTAACCTCCAATAGTTATGGGGGGGTTATTTTACTCCATTAAAGGAAAATAATATTTCACAGCTCATATTGCTTGAGTACAGGCCAGACCATATGCATGCCTTAGAGTGGTTAGCTCTCCAAACTACAATGCACCTGGAAAATTGAGTTTTTTTAGTAGGCAAAATGTTCCAATTTATTGTAAGTTAACCGGTTTGTTTGTTAACCGCATTAATCCTTGACATATGAAGTGTAATGTATCACCAGTAAAGAAAGAATCATGCTATATGGTATACCGATATGCAATAATTGTGTGCCACTTAAATCCTCCAAATACAGAACATTTGACATTCCAATGTAGTGGAGGAAGAAAAAACTCCTAACAAACCACAGAAGCTGAAAAATTAGCTGTAGTGTTACCTTTGACACAAAAGGAAACCCCTACATCTTACCTTCTCTGAAATAACCTGATGGTTATGGATGTTATAAATTTAAAAAAGTCCTACCTCCTCTGCATATGCTTTTCCAATCCCATCTGTAGCTCCAGTGACAACTAGAGAAGGAAAAGGAGGAAAAGTCAGTTAATGTGCTCTGTACTAGACAACACAAGGTAGAGGTGGTCAGTTCAGACTTATCAATTAGTGTCAATTCAGGAAAAAAAAAAAAAAAAAAAAAAATCAAATCCAGTGGTCAACCCTGACTTTAGGAATTACACTTGCATACATGTAATGAGTAAGTGTAGGTATTGTAAAGCTTAAATCAATCTGGAAAATGTTAAAGTGAAAAGGTGTAGTGTCCACTATGAACCACAAATTATTCCAGAAACAAAATGCCACATACAAATTTACCCATTAGAGCTTAGGGTCAAGTTTCACAAAGATACATAAACATGTATGCTGCATATTACTTACTACTCACTTACAGTGGGGGGGAAAAAAGTATTTGATCCCCTGCTGATTTTGTACGTTTGCCCACTGACAAAGAAATGATCAGTCTATAATTTTAATGGTAGGTGTATTTTAACAGTGAGAGACAGAACAACAAAAAAATCCAGAAAAACGCATTTCAAAAAAGTTATAAATTGATTTGCATGTTAATGAAGGAAATAAGTATTTGACCCCTTCGACTTAGTACTTGGTGGCAAAACCCTTGTTGGCAATCACAGAGGTCAGATGTTTCTTGTAGTTGGCCACCAGGTTTGCACACATCTCAGGAGGGATTTTGTCCCACTCCTCTTTGCAGATCCTCTCCAAGTCATTAAGGTTTCGAGGCTGACGTTTAGCAACTCGAACCTTCAGCTCCCTCCACAGATTTTCTATGGGATTAAGGTCTGGAGACTGGCTAGGCCACTCCAGGACCTTAATGTGCTTCTTCTTGAGCCACTCCTTTGTTGCCTTGGCTGTGTGTTTTGGGTCATTGTCATGCTGGAATACCCATCCACGATCCATTTTCAATACCCTGGCTGAGGGAAGGAGGTTCTCACCCAAGATTTGACGGTACATGGCCCCGTCCATCATCCCTTTGATGCGGTGCAGTTGTCCTGTCCCCTTAGCAGAAAAACACCCCCAAAGCATAATGTTTCCACCTCCATGTTTGACGGTGGGGATGGTGTTCTTGGGGTCATTCCTCCTCCTCCAAAAACGGCGAGTTGAGTCGATGCCAAAGAGCTTGATTTTGGTCTCATCTGACCACAACACTTTCACCCAGTTCACAACTGAATCATTCAGATGTTCATTGGCAAACTTCAGACGGGCCTGTACATGTGCTTTCTTGAACAGGGGGACCTTGCGGGCGCTGCAGGATTTCAGTCCTTCACGGCATAGTGTGTTACCAATTGTTTTCTTGGCGACTATGGTCCCAGCTGATCATTAACAAGATGCTCCCATGTAGTTCTGGGCTGATTCCTCACCGTTCTCATGATCATTGAAACTCCACGAGGCGAGATCTTGCATGGAGCCCCAGACAGAGGGAGATTGACAGTTATTTTGTGTTTCTTCCATTTGCGAATAATCGCACCAACTGTTGTCACCTTCTCACCAAGCTGCTTGGCGATGGTCTTGTAGCCCATTCCAGCCTTGTGTAGGTCTACAATCTTGTCCCTGACATCCTTGGACAGCTCTTTGGTCTTGGCCATGGTGGAGAGTTTGGAATCTGATTGATTGATTGCTTCTGTGGACAGGTGTCTTTTATACAGGTAACGAGCTGAGATTAGGAGCACTCCCTTTAAGAGAGTGCTCCTAATCTCAGCTCGTTACGTGTATAAAAGACACCTGGGAGCCAGAAATCTTGCTGATTGATAGGGGATCAAATACTTATTTCCCTCATTAACATGCAAATCAATGTATAACTTTTTTGAAATGCATTTTTCTGGATTTTTTTGTTGTTATTCTGTCTCTCACTGTTAAAATACACCTACCATTAAAATTATAGACTGATCATTTCTTTGTCAGTGGGCAAAGGTACAAAATCAGCAGGGGATCAAATACTTTTTTCCCCCCACTGTAAGTGCTAGAGAAAGGATTTTAGATTTAACCAGTGCCAATTATATATATATGACAACAAAAACCTTTACACATAATCCAGAGCAGAATTAATATTTTCCATAGTCACCTTTCGTCACCGTAAGCTAGAATGGATTTCATGATATAATATTAAAAGATACTGTAGTAATGGCATTAGATGATGCACTCTGAAAGGATGCTCCCTTTATGGGAACGATTGGATTCTACTCCTTGGGGAGGCAGATTACACAAGCTTCTTCACTCACACACAGACATGTCACTTTTGCAGCAAATCTAAAAGGTGATACTAATATGAACTATATTTGTATAACCATTCTATTCTTATATATTGTAAGAATAAGCTTGGGATTTAATGTTCAAGATTTGTCTGTAAGTGGAGGTGGTTAAAAATATTTTTGGGCAAAACTACTCAATTAAGCAGGCTTTCCAGGTTATACAAACTTCCAAAAGGTTCTGTACATTTAAAAAAAAAAAAAAGTTTGAACTGTAGACCTTCCAGGATAGCACATCCACAACCTGCTCTACTCGGGGGGCCACACCTTTATAACAAACTACTAGGTGCATAGTACAATGATCTGCAGTTAATACAACACTAAACCCTTGTCATTAAAAAATGCCCACTTCTTTAAGGGCTTGACCATGGAACTTGGGAAAGATCAAAAGGTTAGTCTTGGCGTTATCCACATCATATTGGAGGGCAAGAAAGAAACACTGGAACCCCCAACACAATGTAAATAAATTGAAATAGATCTTGAAATACTTGACTACATGCATTGGTAAGATGCATACTAATACAGCATTTCCATGATCACATAGGGATCAGGAGAGAAATCCAAAGTTGCCAAGGGAGAGTACAGTCTTGGGGCTTGCAGAGGTTTGTGCTGAATAACCTTGTAAAGGGTCTTCACTTACATTAGAATGCACCCTTGCAGTCTTTCAGTCTGTCCTTTCCCCACACCCCCCGCTAGAAGCCCCATATGAAAACATTTGAAAACTAAGACACTTGGGGAAAAACAAATCTTGCATCATTCTGGTTTCCCTTAATATACAAATAAGAGTAGTTTGCCCAAACCCACTTCAGCAATTTATAACCACAGATCCTAACTTGCTGCAGCAGCAAGAAGTACAACACTGGCAGAGGCTATACTGCAAGAGACTAAGAATGATTTGAAGTCTGAATTCAAAAAAAGGGACAGGAGAGGAGGGAGAATAAAAATAAATAAAAATTACAGATTGAACCATTAAACTGGATTTAATTCTGCTCGGCTGCTCTCTGATGTTCTTGCTCCGTTTGTCCTCACCTTGCCAAGACAGCAGGCTATTTTAAGCCAGTACCCAATCACCCCTGTTTCAGTTCTCACATCTAAAAATAGAGAGCCAGAGGCAGGGGTTTATTTATAGAACAGGGAGGGCGGAGGAGAAGGGGGAGAGGAGGAAAAAAAAAAAAAAAAAGCCTCCTGCGCTCTCCCATCTCAGTATTCTAGGCGGACCCTCCTGACCTCTGCTTGAGAACTCAGGGCTGATTAAAGATTAATATCGGCAGCCACAATCCACTGGAGTTGCACTGAAGGAGGGAGGAGAAGTGAAGAGAATGGATGGGGTAGGGAAGGGGGGGGTGCGCGTGATGACGAACAATAAAATTAAAGCAAGTATCCTGGGGGTGGCTAAAAATAGAAAGGGGAGAATGAAAGGCAAGCAGTGAGGAGAGTGAAAGCCTGCAGCCAAGATGAGTGTGTGTGTAGACATTTGCTTTTGTTTTTTTAAGTAATAGTTTCCTAGAATCTCTATGGTCAGATGACAGAACACTTCATGTCAGGCTGATCATGTTTTAGGCAAGGAAATGCATATCCTCATCTGGCTTCACTAAATTGGGTAAGGTCATTCACAAGCATAGTAAAACATTCCCGCCCAGTCTCCCCTTTGGGTTCTGTTCACCAGCAGCTCTTCATTGATCATATTTATTGTAAATTGTTAAGAGTAACATTTTCAAAACAATAAGTCATGCAAAAAATGTGTCAGGGAAAAAACAAGTACAGGTTTAATTTGGGATTGCAGCAGATGTATGTACTATATGCACACTGGAAACTGGACTGACAGCTGTTACTGGGGAAAGCAGCTTGAAAGACACCAGAATCAGTGTGGCTATACTACAGAGTATCAAAGTGGAGGGGTTAAGAGTCTTACAGTTTACCTGCACATTTACCCGCCTTGAGAAATGATCTTGCAGGGTGGTGAGGATTGCCAACGAGGGAGTATAAAATAATGTTACACGTTAATGACAGTCAATGTGCATCAAAAAACAAAACTGCCGATACATCTTCAGTCCCATGCTGCCAGAATTGATAAATCCCCCCCCAGATTTGGCAGAAGGTCCCCAGTGACTGCTGGGAAGTGGGCAAGAGCTGCTGGGACAGGATAAGGTGACCAGCAGGGGATGCCCTAGGATTGCCTAGGATACCATGGCCCTTTCAGCTGCTGGGGCATTGCAGGAGAGGGCAAGCACAGTGGATGCAGTGCACACTCTGCCACCCCCATCATTTTGCAAAAAAGATATTGGAGTTTTCATCTGAGCACATAAAAGCCATTCTATTAAATACATCTGATTAATAGGTTGAGTCTGCCCCATACTCAAAGTCTGATTTGACCCACTGGAACGATTTAGGTAGGTCTCAATTGGAAATTGGTATCGTGCCTTATCATTTGTACTTTTTTTTTTTTTTTTTTTTTTTTTAAATTAAAACATAGTACTTAAATTCTAATTCAACCATTTAAACATGTATTTTCTGGGGTGGGGTGTAGATTCAAAACAGATATTGCACAAATTCCCATAATTTCTAAACTATATTGGAAAGAAGAATGCAATATGTCATGTTTGAATGCACTGTGATATTTACAGTATATTCACCAGTTTGGTCTAAAATTGCGTTATTCTTGGGGGACCATATTGCCCACTCTTGTGACTACCTATGCTGTACATCACCATATGAATTACAGAATGATTTTGCTTTTGATCAAGACTACACTTGCTTCATTAAAAATAATTATGCCCTTTTTTCCTAGTCTTTCCTTGTTATTGTGAACAAAAGCTTCACCCAAACAAAAACAAAGTTCGGGGGGTGAACACCTAAAAATGACATGTAGAAAAGTGCTCTAGTTCAAAATGCATTTTAGTAAGCAGATCAAAAGAAATCCTGGAACAGGAATCATGGTTTATAAAACCAGAAACCAGACTATCAAGGCAACTGTACCTCACAAATTTGCCTTTTCATCAATACAAAGAGAAAAACAACCTCTGCGATTTAATCAATTGCCGCCCTATCAAATAAGCAGTTACATTTAAATGCATAGTGAATCTTTAAAGACTTGAGTAATTCCTGCAATCTGAAGACTGCACTCAAGGGCTGCACATTTGGCCGTGGGCAGAAGGCAGCAGTGCTGTGCAGGAAGCTGCAAGGAAAGAGTGCCAGTGAAAGGGCGCAGGACCTGGGCCAGAGTGAGCTGTATTTAGAAATGCTCCCAAGTCCCAGAGCATGCGTGGGTAGGAGAAGAGCGTGTGAGGGGGAATATTTATGAGGGAGAGGAGTGGGCGGAGGTGCGTGGGAGGGAGGGAGTGCAAGGAACTCAGACCAGGCTACCAGGAATTCGAATTCCAGAAGAACAAGTGAAAAACGGGGGGGATTCTTGGATCCGAGAGACAGGGAAAGCCTTTTAGAAGCCCAAGACAGACAAGTATTAAGATGCAAGGCTTACTTACTGCAAAAACACAATGGTCCAACAGATCCAAACAGAGCACAAAAGCAATTCTGATGTTTTCAGCTGGAGGTTACCAGATTAAATATTGGTTTAATTGGATAGTAAAATGCTGTATTTTCATATATTGAAATTCAATGTTGTACACATTTGTTTTTAAACCAATTATCACCTAGATGCTCATCACTTCATGCTTAACTTTACAAAAGCAATGCATTTTTACTAAACACACTGAAGGTGTGCTTTTAAAAAGGCTGCAGAGGTTTTTGTGATTCTGTATTTAAAGTGTGCAATATGGATTTGGATTTTAAGCTGCTTTCTTTCAGAAAGAATCATTTATGCTCATTTATGCTCATTTATAATCATTAAGTTTTTGATAATGTTTATGAGGTTGCTCACCCGATTTAAATACCAGGAGAATTTATGGACAAATCCTTGTGTGTTATAATATTCTGACCTTCATCCGTCCCATCAATTGTGTCCTAGATAGTGATTTTTGCAGGTCTCTGCACCTTTTGGTGGTCAACCAACCAGAGAATCACTACTAGAATTCACTAAGTCAAAATCTTTACACAAGCTTTTAAAATGTATAAATCCTTTGCAACCTATAGACGGTAGAGTGGAAGGAAAAGGGTGATGGGGTCCTCCCCCCCTTCCACACTGCAGTGCGGTTTAATTCTCCCCCCCACCCCCCACCCCCATGGGGGCTCATGCATTTCTCCAAGACACCCGTGACATACGTCAAACAGATGCGTAAGCAATCGCGTGAATGAGAATCAGCGTGAATGAGAGTGGCTGACGCTCACGATTTAGGAATCAAGGCGGACGGATGCACAAACAAACCAGGTTCCCCCCCCCCATTGTAGAAAAATATACATTTGCAGTTGGGAGGAAAATAAAAAATATCTGTGAGAAAAGTGAGCGTTGGGAAGATGGTAAATGCGTTTTTTTTCTCAGTCACGTTCAGAAATATTGACATCCTGACACTACAACGCTGCTACTAAATATTCTACGGGCTAAAAAAAGAATGGGAGAGATTAAAAATAGCAGCTCCCTGCTGCAGTCTTGTCTGGTACAGCTACAGCCCTTGAATACAAACTAGCTACTCAGCTTCCTGGCATTAAACATTCAGTACCTCCTCAATACACAGCCTCAGCAGCAAGGGAAGGCTGCAGAGCTGGCTGCCTCGGTGAAGACTGCCATAAAGGGGCAAACAGAGGGACAATGCCTCAATGTCATCATCCACCACATAAAGCCAACTATATATAGGATGTCATTTAGTTTATGAAGGTTTCAAAATTAAAACAGAACTGGGGTCATCAACTGCTCTGAATATTAAAACACCAATTGCCCCTTTAAATATGCCAAGCTGACAATAGCAAAGTTAAGAAAAGGGAGTGAGCTATATCCTCATTTGCAAATTGTTGGTCAGGACTGTCTCACTTGCCCCCCATCTATTTGTATGGACTGCATTAGAGAGCATCTTTTACCAATTGAAAGATTTAAGTCTTTGCCAGATTTGCCAACATAATATCTAGCATGTTTCTAGAAGCTTAAGTAAAAGTTCACTTGCCAGAAAAAAAGTTAATTGTTTAGGCCAAAATGGGTAAAGATCAGCAAGAAACAAGTGTAACCATAACTTTTAAGCCCTTTCATATTAAGACACGTACTGGATTCTCTGTAAACCAAAATAAGTACTGTACTTGGGAAGCAGAACTGAAAAGGCAAGAATGCATCCTAGTTTTTCGCATGTAGAAATCCAGAGACCTGGAGCAACCTGTGCAAGTTTCTAATTCTTCCATGCAAGGTCAGACTTCAGAACAGTTATTATTTTGACTACAGGAATTTAAGCTTCAGATTAAAACTTCCAGAGGCCAAAATACAAAGATGTGGAATTGCAGGGATCTAGAACAATTGCTAAAATATATAAAATCTACATTCTTCATATATACAGATTTAAATTGTTTAAAACATTTCACAGTCTCCACTAGTGTGGGCTGTGACCATGGCTAGGCTATGGGGTACAAAAGTACTAAAAGAAAAAAAAAAAAAAAAAATTAAATGGTTGTAGGTTTTTGAATCCATCAGTCAGTCACATTATATACCCACAAAACTGACAGTCTAAACTGGTAACGGCACATCACCACCCACCCAGTTGGACTGCACTTTTTCCATTTAAATGGCAAAGGGGGGAGCGCAAAGAGCTTAGATAAAATAAAAAGTGACCTAGAAGCAAACTGCAAATTTTAAAACTTCTCAATCAAAACGGTTCAAAGAAGTGGAATGTGGCCTTGAGAATAACTTAAAATAGATTAGTTTTATACTTTTTTCAAGGGTAGGTCAGTTTCTTTGGCCTAGCCCATTGTTACAACATGGAGTGCAGCACACCTTCATTCCCTTTGCAAAATCATTTATGGTCACTTTAGTTCCTTAGGAAAGATTAAATTGGAAATAAGCAGGTTTCTTGTAAGGTTCAACAAGTTATGATTACACACATTTGGATTTGAAGTGCTCAAATGTTTTCCCTATGAACAAAGTAACTACATTAAAAATACTACACTTTTGTAGTTAAACACATTTCACCAAATGTAAATGTAATTTTGTTGTGGCTTCATTTTTTCAATGTTTTATTATGCAGAAACAACTTTAGACCACATATTTGCCTGCACATTCAAGTTTGAGAACATCCAGTAGGGGGGGTTATAGGGGTTTAAAACATCCCCCTGTGGTCAGTGAAAATGTGTATAGATAAAGGGTTATGTAATATCACACGATACTCCACTCCCTATACAATAAATCAAGACACTCATCTGAGTATATTGTAGCCTGTGGTTTCTTGGCAAGCTCAAAGACTGGACTTGAAGACGTACATTACAAAGTTAGATGCATCAAGGGACCTTTTAAAATAAATGTATGCTTCACATTGTCAAAATCTTAACATCAAAACTGGGGGGGGAGAAAGGAAAAAAAAAAAAAAAAAAAAAAACTGCAAATGCCAGACTACAATATAGCATGATACATCTCCCTCTATAGGCCAGACTTACAATAGCAACAAAATATACTAAGGACTTGTGTGCGTATAATATATATATATATATATATACATATACATACATACATACATACATACATACATACACACACACACACACACACACTCACCTAAAAGATTATTAGGAACACCATACTAATACTGTGTTTGACCCCCTTTCGCCTTCAGAACTGCCTTAATTCTACGTGGCATTGATTCAACAAGGTGCTGAAAGCATTCTTTAGAAATGTTGGCCCATATTGATAGGATAGCATCTTGCAGTTGATGGAGATTTGTGGGATGCACATCCAGGGCACGAAGCTCCCGTTCCACCACATCCCAAAGATGCTCTATTGGGTTGAGATCTGGTGACTGTGGGGGCCAGTTTAGTACAGTGAACTCATTGTCATGTTCAAGAAACCAATTTGGAATGATTCGACCTTTGTGACATGGTGCATTATCCTGCTGGAAGTAGCCATCAGAGGATGGGTACATGGTGGTCATAAAGGGATGGACATGGTCAGAAACAATGCTCAGGTAGGCCGTGGCATTTAAACGATGCCCAATTGGCACTAAGGGGCCTAAAGTGTGCCAAGAAAACATCCCCCACACCATTACACCACCACCACCAGCCTGCACAGTGGTAACAAGGCATGATGGATCCATGTTCTCATTCTGTTTATGCCAAATTCTGACTCTACCATCTGAATGTCTCAACAGAAATCGAGACTCATCAGACCAGGCAACATTTTTCCAGTCTTCAACTGTCCAATTTTGGTGAGCTTGTGCAAATTGTAGCCTCTTTTTCCTATTTGTAGTGGAGATGAGTGGTACCCGGTGGGGTCTTCTGCTGTTGTTGCCCATCCGCCTCAAGGTTGTACGTGTTGTGGCTTCACAAATGCTTTGCTGCATACCTCGGTTGTAACGAGTGGTTATTTCAGTCAAAGTTGCTCTTCTATCAGCTTGAATCAGTCGGCCCATTCTCCTCTGACCTCTAGCATCAACAAGGCATTTTCGCCCACAGGACTGCCGCATACTGGATGTTTTTCCCTGTTCACACCATTCTTTGTAAACCCTAGAAATGGTTGTGCGTGAAAATCCCAGTAACTGAGCAGATTGTGAAATACTCAGACCGGCCCGTCTGGCACCAACAACCATGCCACGCTCAAAATTGCTTAAATCACCTTTCTTTCCCATTCAGACATTCAGTTTGGAGTTCAGGAGATTGTCTTGACCAGGACCACACCCCTAAATGCATTGAAGCAACTGCCATGTGATTGGTTGGTTAGATAATTGCATTAATGAGAAATTGAACAGGTGTTCCTAATAATCCCATCCGCATCAAGGTTGTATGTGTTGTGGCTTCACAAATATGTGTATATACACTCACCTAAAGGATTATTAGGAACACCTGTTCAATTTCTCATTAATGCAATTATCTAACCAACCAATCACATGGCAGTTGCTTCAATGCATTTAGGGGTGTGGTCCTGGTCAAGACAATCTCCTGAACTCCAAACTGAATGTCTGAATGGGTACCACTCATCTCCACTACAAATAGGAAAAAGAGGCTACAATTTGCACAAGCTCACCAAAATTGGACAGTTGAAGACTGGAAAAATGTTGCCTGGTCTGATGAGTCTTGATTTCAGATGGTAGAGTCAGAATTTGGCGTAAACAGAATGAGAACATGGATCCATCATGCCTTGTTACCACTGTGCAGGCTGGTGGTGGTGGTGTAATGGTGTGGGGGATGTTTTCTTGGCACACTTTAGGCCCCTTAGTGCCAATTGGGCATCGTTTAAATGCCACGGCCTACCTGAGCATTGTTTCTGACCATGTCCATCCCTTTATGACCACCATGTACCCATCCTCTGATGGCTACTTCCAGCAGGATAATGCACCATGTCACAAAGGTCGAATCATTTCAAATTGGTTTCTTGAACATGACAATGAGTTCACTGTACTAAACTGGCCCCCACAGTCACCAGATCTCAACCCAATAGAGCATCTTTGGGATGTGGTGGAACGGGAGCTTCGTGCCCTGGATGTGCATCCCACAAATCTCCATCAACTGCAAGATGCTATCCTATCAATATGGGCCAACATTTCTAAAGAATGCTTTCAGCACCTTGTTGAATCAATGCCACGTAGAATTAAGGCAGTTCTGAAGGCGAAAGGGGGTCAAACACAGTATTAGTATGGTGTTCCTAATAATCCTTTAGGTGAGTGTATATATATATATATATATATATATATATATATATATATATATATATATATATATATATATATACACACACATACACACACACACACACACACAGGTAAGAGTGCTAAATCTGTCCAAAGATTTGATTCATACAAGAAATTCATGAAATAAGGTAACTGTACAAACTTAATACATTGGGTCCTACTAAGCAGTTCAAATCAACAGCTTTGTAATAAATCTCAAATTTGGGAAGGTTCAGCATTTCATGAAAATGTATAGTAGGCCACAGAGGAATCTACATCAGGTTAGTGTGGCATGATTGTTGGATTTCAACCCAAGGTACAGCATCAGTGATGTTAAAGGTCGCTAAATAATGGGGTCCAAGGAAGAAAAGCTGTGCTTGACAAATGATACCTGGGAGAATGCCAATACCCGTGTGTGAGATAATGGGCCAGTTTAAAAAGAACAAAGTCACTGAGAAATATGAATGCGCCATTATTGAAAGTGAAAACATTAAAAAGGACGTGATGCACTGCAAGAAGCCAAAGATGGAAAAAAGCTACAGAATGCATGGATTAAATATATTTATAAATACACACATTACACAAAAACATGTATAAACAGATCTGAAATATATAAAACCTAATATTTACAGATTTTTTCAGGGAACAAAGTTGTACACCTTTAGTTATATTTACATTACATTTACGAAAGTTATCCATTTCTACAATCAGGGAAATTTTCCAATACGTTCCGCATGAAAACTATACTCAACTGGTTGTATGCTATTAAGGAATTTTGTTTTGCAGTTTTATTCAGCATTACTTCAAGCAACTCAATTTTCCAGTCAGAACACAATAGCTAAAGTAACACATTTAACACTGCATGTGCTTCAATTACATCAACTTTGGGACAGAAAATTCAGGTCCATTAAAATCCATATTTAGGCTACACTTTGTGGGGTCATACACCCTAAAGCAGAAGCAATTTGGATGTAAAGACTGCATTTAAAACATTTCAATAAGACTACATGTGTACACTTTAGGGGTTCTTTGAATGCAGAGGGCAAGGTTTCAGGCAAACGCTGGTATATATGGGAGCGAAACTTAACATAGCCAGCTTGATTTGTGCTGTTGTGTAATAAAAGTGAAGCAGTGGGATGATTGGCCAAGTCGACTCTGGGCTGACTGCACTGCTCCAGTAACAAGAAAGGGCATCACAGTACCAATTTACAATGCTTTGGAAATTAAAGCAAATAAAAAAAAATAAAACTAAACAGGGAAGTGCTTAAAAAAGGGGGGGGGGGGTGGGAAATGTACATATTAAATATAAAGTAAGGATGGTGAAAAAAAAAAAAAAAAGGATGCGTTAAAAGACAGATGGGCTTCTTTTTTCCCCCTCTCTCCTCCTCTTGGAGATAAATAAATAAAAGAGTCGTGACACAAACAGGAGAGAAGGAGGAGGGGTAGCGGGGAGAGATCGGAGTGGCGAGATGGAGAATGGAGATAGGAATAGCCCGAGGGAAGGGGCCGGATGTTAGCAATGCACTTCATCCAGCAGCCCCAGTAATGGCACGTGTCCTAGACTGTTTACCTGTCACGTGAATAGCTGCATCTGCCCTCCCCCTCCCCCCGCATCTCTGCTGTGGAGCCAGTCACATCGAGTCACCATTCAACACACACACACGCACCTCTCAGCATGAATGACGCTCCCCAATTCACAAAAAGGGGAGGAAAATGCAAAAAACCAACAAACCGATTCTCAAATATAAAACAGGATCTCTCCCCATCTTTGTGTATATATACACACATACATATACACACACACACACTTGTATTTCAAACAAATCAATCCCCAGTATATTCTAGAGGGGCCTGGGGGGGAAGTGCTCTTTAAAAAAATATATATATATTTATTATTATACACACACACACACACACACACACACACACACACACTTTAACCCTTTGTGCTCTGTATCGAGCCTCTCATTCCCACAGTGCACAGCGATTCATGAATGGCGAGTATTCCTCTTGCATAACCACGAGAGATCTTCTCAATTAAACCACCTTCACATTCATGAGGGCCGGGAAGCAGAAATACAATGGGAGGCAGGGGAGGACACTTCGCAAGTGAACCCTATTGACCCAGAGAGGGCTCAGTCTCAGTAGTGGACGTTTCCCCATTACATGGTAGACGCTAGACTGACCCTTGACAAAATACTGTCCACCCCACCCACAGCTCAAAACTAAAAGCTTTAAAAATAGGAGGGGTGCAGCAACCATTAGCAGTGGTGTTGGCCCCCTGGGAACACAGCTCCCCATCACCCAATCAAAACAAGAGAACACACAGGGCATTTGAGAGGCCCAGAGCCCCACCCCGTACCACATGTATGCTGGATCAGCTGCTATAATGCACCCTGGCACTCTTATATAATATCGCCCTGCTGCTGTTGGCTCACGGAGGGAGGATCTCTCCATCTTAACCGTTTGTGCAGAGAGGGAGGCGACGAACAGACCCCCTTTGCATCTCACGGTCATTACCCCCTTCCAGAAGGGGGTCACAGCATCGAGAGGCAAAAATGGCCATTACTGTACTATAAACAATAGTAGTCATAGTGTGTGTGTGTGTGTGTGTGTGTGTGTGTGTGTGTGGGGGGGGGGGTATATACTAGTGTAACCAGGGTACACGTGACTAAATTTTCAGTTAATGTTTGGAGTTATGAAAATGGCAACAGAGCACATAGAAACAGATTGCTTTGAGAGGACTTACTTGGTTTAGACTATCACATGTAATACAACATTCCCTACAAATATATGATCTACTATAGCTACCATTTGTTGGACCTTAAAGATGCCATTCAAGCGATACAGGAAAAAAGGAATTGACTCAATGTACAGCTGATTAACAGACTGGTATAGCCAGGTCTCATCAGAAGTGAGGATTAACCATCTAATACGAGATGCTTGTTTTACTACAAAACTACCTTTTCCTAGACCAAGTAAAAGTGATAAGGCACCACTCTCCTGCCCAAAAAACATCACAAACTGAGATTACTCTTTAAATAGCATGTAAAAAAAAAAGGAATTGTCTAAATGGCCATTATTGTGTAACAAAATAATCTAATTTTTAAGAATGTTCTTGCAGAAGTCATTCATAATTTTCAAAAGCATTTCAGGAGACCAAAGCAGAAGTGTCCTCTGAGCAAGATGCACTACTATAGTTCTCCAGAAGGTGTCTCCATAAAACAGAGCAAAGTACAGTGGCTAACAGAACTGTGCGACATGAACAAAGATCTACATTTGGGTTTTCGTAACAGGAGGAACAATTCAGACTTGTCTGCTGGATTATCAGCATTATACACATTTAACTTAACTGAACTAATATATTAAACCTGCTAGTTCTAAAATACACTGTGCTACAAATTAAGTGCTGGAACATTACAGAATAATTCATGCAACACCGTAGTCTTTAAGAAGGCAAAAACACGGGGTGGGTGAATCATTCAACATACTGTGTGGTTAAACAAATTTTCCTAAAGTTGGAGATTAAGTGAGGAATTTCTAGCTAGCAAAAAAAATGAAATGGTGTTGTCAAATGTGACAAATAAGCAATTTTAAGAAGGTGCTCATTTGGGGAAGACACTTCAACCTGGAGTGCCGGGAGATGTACTCACCAACCAAACACCTGCACAGACATTAGCTTGTGGTTTGCTATAGACATCTACTAAATGGAAACCTGCCATGAAGTGCATGGTTTGTGATTTGCAATTGGCAGGTACCAAGTCAAATCAGATCTTAAAGGCTGACTTGAACTTTAATTACATCAAGAACTTCAGAGAGCACATTCCAGAGACAAGGGGAAAAAACCGGTTAAGACACCTAGCTTAACAAGTTGTGAAACCGACTGTTGTACAAAAGAATCAGTGACTGGTTAAGAAACTAACAAAACCTGATTCTACCCCTTGTGAATTATTGTGTTGACAGAGGTAATTAACCCACCACAAATCGTAACATTTTAAGGCAGTGATCTACAACTCAGCACTGCAAGTGTAAGGTGGAGCTTGGAAATATGTATGTTTCCAGACACAAAGTATCACAGGATTACACTTGCAAGAAGTTAAAGCTTTGTAACTTGTTAATTTAGATTAGACTATCAAAACACTTTAAAACTTTGAGACCCCAAGTTTCTTCTTTTTTTTCCCCCAAAATGTATACAAGAGCATACCCCCATGTTGAAAGATTCCCAATTTCAGATTTATATTTAAAAAAGTGCAAGCAATAAAGTTGTTCTATAAAACACTCAACCTGGTCCACAGTAAAGTAGCATGTCTTTTGGGTGATCCAGACCCTCACTGTTTCACCTTAAGGCAGGCTACTTGACCCCCCGCCCAAAATACTTTCACAATCCTTCCCAGATAGTTCTCAAATTGAACATGAAGCATACATACAATCATAAAGTCATAATGATAAAGTCACACCAATACTCTATTCTCTGGAGAAAACTAAAATCTCAGGAACAGTTAGTGCTTCTAAAACAAAGGCCACTTGCTGTACACAGTAGTGGCTCTGAACAGGCAGGTTCTTGGAGTGCAACTGGATCAAGTGAAAATGTTACACATTCTCAGCTACATAGTTTTGAAATAAGTACAAGTCCCACACCTGTTCGTTCACTTAGTTGTACATTGTGAAACTATGACGCAATACTTTCAACTGAAAGTTAGAGCAGAAATTCAAGTAGAAGCAGGAATTATCCACATAATATTTCACCAAGTAATATCACCAACTTTTTTTTTTTTTTTTTTTTTTTTTTTTATTTCTATTCATGCAGTGGAATTTTAATCAGAAACATCAAGCTAAAGTGTGCATGTAACCCAACACCAAAGGTGCCATGTACTCAAACTGAAAAATGTACTTAAACCCTTGGAAAGGTTTCATTCATAATAAATGCTTCAGGACAATAGAATGGAAGCAAGACATTTCACCACAATGTTGGACATGATGCCACCTCATGCTCTGTATTTATTGTTTTGGGGGGCAGAGGAGATCATTTAAAATAATCCAGAGAATTGTCTCTGCCTTTGATCAATTTATGACAAGAGAGACCACAATCTCAAACTGACCAGGTACAGAGACTGCACTTTTCTTTTTTAAAAGCTTACACTGGCACTGGGCAGAACACATCAGTATATTAAACTGTACATCCAGAAGTCTGCTTTAATGGATTAGGAGATTAGGATTAAGAGTCTTCAGGAAGCTGTCGATGTGGCACTACACAAGTATTTGAAACATACCTTGAAACAGTCTGTTGGACAAAATACTTAACATTACATTGCCATGGAGCTTACAATAGAATGATACATGAAAGCCGAATGAAAAGCCACATTAATTACCCCTGGCAAGTGACTGGATGCAATAGCAGGATTGTTGACAAGTTTATATTGTATACCAAGAATCTGTTGAGTCTGAGTAAGATTACTTGGCAATTAACTATCAGAACTGGCAGTTCTTCAAGTATGAAAGTTTGACAAGCATTGCATTCCTGCTCCCAAAATAAGAACTTACATTAGAAACAGTTTAGATTTGGAAGGTTTTTAATTTTGCAAGAACTCTCCCCACTTTGTGAATGTAACCAACTGAAGATGGGATGCATGAATGTAATAGGACTGGAAAACCCAAGTACAAAGAAAAATACAACACTGGAGTTCATTAAAAGTGATTCTCAAACTATGCACAGGACAGGCAACATGGATCTGTTAAAGACAAACTAACAATGTTAGCAGAGTAGGCCTTTCCAAGAAGAATTTATCAGTTTTAAGCACTCCTGGGAACTTTAAAAAAAAAAACATTTCAAATGTGTCTGCCCACCATAACACAATCATAGCAAAGGGAAGGGAAGGGAAGTGTACAAATAGCTTCCCCCACCCCAGCCAACAAAGGTATGCTTTTGTAAACTGATTAACTACACCACACAAGTCATTTAAGCCTTACTTCTTAACTGAGTATTGGTACTCCACTGGGATGATGCATGCTTATTGTACATATTCAAAGGTTACAATGCTATAGCCTGTAGTAGTTCCCTAGGACTGGTATTTCAGGAACTAAATTGATGTCTGCACACATTGGGGGGGTACGAAGACAGCAGTTGCTGTAAGAAGACCCAGATAATGGAATTTCATTTACATTAACACACAAAAATTCCCATCCAGTTTCTTAAATTAGGTTTTAACAAAGGCATAGTGTAAATGTACATTTTAAGCAACATGTTGCATTCTTGGTGCTTCAGCTAAGAATCTATAGTACACTTGTAAATGTAATAGATCTAGAAGCCTGTTGAGAGCAGATATCAATTCTATGACTAAAGATCTAGATCTAAAATCAACAAGATACCACTGCAAAGTTAATTGAACTATGTACACACAACACCACCCTGTCTATCGCAGCTGCAATTTGAGAGGAAAGTTCAGACGAGATCTAGACGGGGGTCATTGGAGTACACCATTGCCAGTGTTGAAAGAGGTGGAAACGCCCTCAAATCTTCCACCAGCCTACATGATCTCTGGTTATGCAGTGCTCAAAACTTCGTTAGACTGTTGCTAATTAACATTTAAAACGGACTAGCTTTTTAAGCAATAAAGGGGACAGAAGCTCCCTATAGAAAATACATTGAAAAGGTTAACAATGACCTTACGATTACAAAGCTGAGGGGTACGACACCAATCCATGTCTGAATTTGCATAAATCATTAATTTCAACTTTTGTATGTAGCTTGAAATTTGAAAAAGACTATTTAAGACTACCCGACATTTAGTAGGGTAACTCATTAAACTGAAGTTATTTACCTTCACATTTTGAGAAACCCAAGTCCTCCTCCTCAATACTGCCAAGTCTTGGAATAAGCCATATGCAGAGGTTCAACCAGGACAACCACTCAAAAGGGGAAAGCGGTGATGTGCAAGGGTAGCGGTATAATTGTAGATGTAGAGTTGCAGTATAAATATGATCACAGTGAGGACAACTCATTGCAGAAGGGAGTGGATCGATTTCAGCTAGGACTCCTTAGGTGCTGGCCTAGTGGACACCACTGCCTTCATAATGGAAAGGAATTAGTTGGGCACTCAATTAAATTCAGGCCATTAAGTCTTTGGCACATTTTTAAAATTTGGTTTCCATTTCCATTTGACCCACAGCAATACCACTATAAAAATCTGCTTTGGAGTCCTGTCTATCTCTCAGTCAATAATTAACAGATGTGCTACAGCACATTTCCAACTCTCTTGCCTCATTCCATCAGACTATGAGTGACCCTAGTAAGCGAGACCTGTGCTGCAGGAATTACAGGAAAGAACCTTCTCATTACAATTCAACACCTGCTCCTCCCCCACACAAGGTTTGCCTGTAAAACAACTTCAGTTGATATTAATTCCCAAGAAGCTACACTACCAGTCAAACGTTATAGAACACCCCCATCTGTCCAGTTTTTATTGAAATTTAAGCAGTTCATGTCCAGTGAATAACCTGAAATGGTACAAAAGGTAAGCAGTAAACTGCCAGGTTAAAAAAAAGTTTAGTTTACCAAAAACAGAAAAATAATTGTACATGTCATAGTTATATACTGTTACTACACCCTCTTAAGCATTATTTTGCAGTGTTACACACAGCTCCTGTGCATAGAAGTTACACTGCACTCCTACAATGCGCACATCGTTTGAAAGCTTTTACTCTTGGCATTTCATTCTCAGATACATCTGATTTACAGTTTCCGTGTTGCACGCCGTCATTCAGAGCCTTGGGGGTGAACATGCAGTCTGCTCCAGGGGGAAGTTTTTACCAAAACGTGGACGGTCTTGTTTTGATCAGTAGACTGTGTGGCCAAACACTTGGCAAACACCACAACAGTGAAGAGTACACATGGGATAAAATAGAAGTACACAGATTTGGTGCAAGAGAGGGGTTAAATTGTTAAAAATAAATCATGGAATAGTTTTAAACGGTTTCTTTGTTCTATGCTTTGCTATGTATGCTGAACTGCATACATTTAAATGAAAACTGGAAAAATGTAGGTGTTGTAAAACTTTTGACCAGTAGTGTACATGTAAAAGGTAGTAACTAGAAAAATAAAATAAGCAAGGCAGATCTACTACATTTACTAGCCAGGAAATAACCTCAATTGTGATAAATCAACAAGGAAGGATTATTTATTCCTTAGCTTGAAAAAAAAATAAAAAAAATCTTCCAGGTAAATTGATCAATAAATAATTTTAACAAGCAAAACTGACATTCATATGTTCCACAGAAGGCAGTTTCATTCAAAGAGAGCAGTCTTCATCATGTTTGTTTTTATAGTAATAGCATAGTATTCATTTATTTTTACTTTAATATATTTTGTTAGGTACTCATAAAATACTCCAACTTGGATGGGAAAAGCCACAGCTTCTACCAGAGAATGACAGAAACCATCATTATGAACTGTATGAAGTCAAAGGGATCTTTGAAGATGCCAATTTCTCTATCAAGGGTAGTCCAGTGTGGATCAGCCCATGCCTAATTCTGTAAACTGAACAAGTTTCTGTAATTCTCCCCCATTAAAGTGTAATGTGTGCAAGCTTGTATACATGTTGCTTATACCAGAAGTCACAGAAAGGTGCTGAAATTACAGAAAAATAAGCACCTACAGTGGCCAGGGTATAGTGGTCCTCCACAAGGACAGGTGTAAGATGGAGACAGTTGTCGAAGTCAAGAGGTCTCCTATTCTTCCTCATTTCAACATCAGGATAACATCTTTGAGGTCGCACTGGAAAAACCTGATTGAAGCCCAAACAGGTGGTGTGGGATTAAATAAGCACTTTACCTGTACCTGTCTAATGGGATAACCCCAAACACTGCCCAACTCTTGTCACAGTCTACTTCCAAGATCAATGGTAGCCAGTAGAGTGGCTCCCATCTTGGGTTCTTCCAAAGAAATTAAACCAAACACTGCAGCACTTTAATATATTCACTTGATAGGATACTGTTCACCCCAGGGCTGCAGTTGGCAGCCATATTCCCTTACTGATTTTTATTTTATTTTTTAATTTCAACTCAGCCCACCATGCCTCACTTTAATATAACCGCACCAATAAAGTAATGTAGACAGTGATTTGCACCAGAGGCATGAAAACTAGAACACCTTCACTTTAGTTTAATTTCTCACTTAGGCGACGTTACCTGATCAAAACACGTTTTAAACTAGCATGCATGGGGGGTGTCTCGCATTGCAGAGAACAACATTACTTATTTGATTTACAATCGGCATGTAACTGATTAAGGCTACACTCCCCTGAAACACTTTTCTACATCACTTGCAATTGTTGCTGTGTAGCCCCTCAACGACGCGACGAGATGTGCATCATTGAAACCTGCATGTTAAACAGAGCAGTACGACGACAACGCAGATTCACTGGAGCGAAGTGGCCGTGTAAACAGGACAACAGAGGCAAAAAGGTCCAGGATTGTGACTGTAAGGTTGTAAGCACATATGAATACGAATCGGACAGGGCAGATGAATGGGGAATCACGGCACTGAATCCAGAACTGGATTACTGGGTCAAACTGCATTTGCTGCTGCTGCGCTTTCCACTGTACTGTTGCCTAACCAGCCCAACCCCCACCCCCTTACACACGCCGAGGCATTTCAGATGCATCTCACAAAACACGGATATACAAGTGCAAAACGCTTTAAATACAAAACTATTTACAAAATTAGCAGACAAACACAAATAAAAACATAACCGCGTCTTATTTTTACCTCGAAAGAAAAGTGTGGTAGGAGGATCACCTATGACCTAATGACTTAAATAGTGCGGTGCTGCTTAGCTGATGAGCTTAAGACTGGATTCCCAAAGCCAGACTTAAATTAAGCCGGGGGGGCTGTAATCGGGGACGCCTGCCGCCTTCTCCCCGGCAGGAACCGGATTGAACTCTGTGCTTCCAAGTATTGCTACTATACACCCGCATTTGTTCAAACTATACCAGTTAGGTCTATGTAAATCTGGCTTTAATTTACGGGCCGCACTTGCAACCGCGCAGCCCATCACGTCTCATATTGGGACTAGGAGGAAATGAGAGCAATGTGGGAGACTCACCTGCCCATTTGCCGAGCTGTGTTCCCACCTGCTGCCCGTTACCCAACACCCACACACGAAAACCAGCCAGGAGCCGGTAGACAAGTACTAGGGACACCCAGGCCGCGGTCAGCGCTCCAATCCAGTAGAGAGGGGTTTCGACGAAGCGCAGGAAGGCTTCGCAGGAGGCCGACATGACTGCTAATCTGAGGTGAGACGCCGCGTTTCAGAGTGGGAAGCGTGGAAAACAGAGCAAGACCCGCTGGAGCCGAGGCTGCACCATCAACACTCACACTCTTAACCGTCTTCCAGAAGCAGCAAGTTACGCCCCCTCCTACTCCGCTCCTCCGAGTCGCCCACCTCCGCTGATCATTGGACTATCTGAGAGTCTGTCAAGTCACGCCTTTCTCTCATTGGATAAACTACCTGTCATTTACAACGCCACTCTCATTCATGCAGTTTACAGACTGAGCAAGGGGAGGGAGAAGGGCATCACTTACCACTCTTAGAGGGATCTGATTGGCTACAAATGACAGCCAACTGATTTCTAGCCCTCGGATTGGTTGGGCAGCGGAGTTCTGTCAGGGTAGGACTGACCCCCACACCCACGCGCCCGCAGAGCTGCCCACGACAGTTTATGAATGGGTAGCTGTCATAAATGGAAGATTGCCCTGATTGGTCAAAATAAGTGCCCGTCCATTCTCGCCCCCTAGCGCGCTTTTTCAAAGACGCTATAGGTCCACAAACATGTCAATCTTTAACAACTGATGTTCCATCGTCAAATAGAAAATACTTTACAGATCAGGCCCTTTTTACGTCACGCCCATAGTTTTCAGCTCCCCCCTCCCCTAAAGAAAAATATCCAACATTTTTTTTATATGCCTTTCGACTAATGTTTTTGATGTTACGTCTCAAATTCTGAATTTCAGACCTGCCATGTGTCGTCTAGGCAGAGAAAAGTGAGTGTGTTATTCTGTCCAAACACCGAATTTCAGTGGCAGGTGTTGCTGCGTCTTTTAAAAAAATACGTGCTACAAAAACTGCAATTCCCAGAATCCCAAAGCAAGCCGCCTGATTCGCCACTTCTCTCCTGGAAAGTCTCGCGAAACAGAAGCAGCTTTCAAACACGGAAGTAGAGAAGTTATATCAGCAGTTTTCAGAAACTATACAGTTCATAGTTTATTTGTATTTGATTAAAAAAACAAACGCATTAAATGCATGGAAGACGGCTAGCTGTGTGGTTTGTATTAAGTACAATTAGATTAGGGTAAATATTTATAATTTAATTTATTTACTGTGTGTAAGTATAAAAAAGAAAAACACAACACAATAACACGTTAATATACATCATATCCATACAATGGTAAATTCAAACATGCATTTTCTAGCTCTCTATATAACACCAATATTGAGATACAATTTAAGAACAATTTAATAAACACATCTGATTATCTGGTTAAACACACACACACACACACACACACCACGCAGATATGCACACACATACGCACATCTAACTCACTGCTACAAGCAGGGAAAGCACTTCATATTTCTGCAAGGTAATACAGAGGAGAACAGTATGTGCTAGCCTATATATTAAGCAATGTCCCAGATCAAAGTAGCCTTTAGAAAAAACTATGTATTGTAGGATAATATATATTGTTGTGTGCATGTTTTTCCCCATTGTCCCTACACTTACAAATTTATTAAAATAATACAAAATATTTTCCCACTATCCATAGACATGCTATTGTATATTGCATACATGTATTTGTTGAAGGAAATATTTTTTTTAATAATGCACTCAAATGTGTGTTAAATAAGGATATTTTAAAGCCTGAAGAATACAACAAAAACACAGAAAACAAAAAACACAACATTGTACCGACAATAGACACATTTAAAAACTCTCAGTTCTTCAACCCATATTTAAAATGCACTGCCCCTCAGCATATTAGTATAATTCATCGTTGTCTAAAAATACTGTATTGTTTAATCAGATAGTTACATAATTGTATTATGTAAACAGCCCCCTTTACTTTATTTTTATAATGGTATTTTAATAATAATTTACAATGGTATTTTAACACAGACCGTAATGTATTAACCCTTTGGAAGAAGAAAGCATACAACATTTCAATAATCAGCACAGGTTTTTATTTTACAATCCACATTATATAAATCTAAATGCCCACACATGACAAACGAACCTTTATTAAAAAAAAAAAATACAATACAATTCTGAGACACTTTTACACGATATATACTAGACCTGTAACATGCAGAGAATTTGAGAATATCTAATTTATCTACTAATCTTCCTGCGTGTAGTTCAACAAGAAAATGTAATCATACTACCACAATCGTAATTGTCCAGAATACATGTATTTACAAGTCAGAATATGAACTTAGAACAACTGATTTTAAATAACGATTAGATCAAAAGTATAGCCATTCATGTACATAGACAGCGCAGTACTACTATATGTTATCTCACTTGTGTTTCAGCTTCCTTTCTCACAACAATTCGGACTGTAAAACAATTAGAATAAAGTATAACATAATAACACATTTCTTAATATATAAAGTAAATGAATTACATTTATTTTCACTCAACATGATGATGTTTTTCATGCTGTTACTAGATGTTTATTCCCTTCCTAGAATCAGCATTATAGGATGCGGACAGCGCGATTCTATATTTAATCTTTGCCTGACACACGCCTGCTGTGTGCGACAATCTCAAGATAAAGTTACTAAGGTGCTGCACCTGTATCCTACTTACATTATAGATGGATTCAAAAATCTCTGTCTGTGTGCTGTTTCTGTTTGCAGGTTTGTGATTTATATAAGATTATTCTTTATGGAATGACTTGAAATGATGTACCTTTGCAACCTCATTAGCTTTTTATTTGTGCTCTAATTGCATTATTGAGATTTTCTTTTAACATACCAATTGAAGTACTGTATGTTTTTTAAGCCATTCATTATATGATTTGACTGAACCAAGTGTCGAGTACGTGATTTTCAAACGGCCTCTAATTGTCTAATGTGGTTAACAATTTAACTATTTTTAAACTAAAAATAATATTTATCTGAACATAAAATGTCTGCAGAATGAGTAATGCCAGATTTGCGCTGCATGTTTGTCTGTGTGCCTAAGCACCGAAATATGTATCTATTAATAAATATACTTTTTATGTAAAGTAATGGTATATTACCCAAGTAGGCAGCTTTTAAAGAAAATACTTAACCCTTCGATAAAGACTGCATCTAAAAAGCGAGCTATTTTAAAATAGCAAACATTATAATTATAACACTTTTATTCCTATATTTGGCAGCCCCTTCGATTTTCCAGTTGAGGATCTTTTATATATTTTGAAGCATATAGCTGAATAAAACATGAGGAAATTAGCATACCTGAAATAAACTGAAATAAAAGTAACTTACATATATTTTAAGTATTTTTTTTTTACAATGTAATGCATATTTATTTAAAATGCTATCATTTTGTATCTAAAAACAGTGTATTAAAAGCCAGCTTCCAAATTTAGCAACGAGTCACAATTTACAGACTATATATTAATATAATTTCAGAGATTTTAACTTAAATGTATATACAATGTAATCACTAAAAACAGTATATTGCTCTGTTCAAAATAGCTGGCTTCCAAAGGTACCTCTGAATCAAAATTGATACTAATATAATTTTAGAGATTTATCAACTAGACCAGTGAGAAAAAAATGTGGTCTATGAATGAGCACATATATTTTTTTCAAACATGTCAAATTATTGTATTCTTAATATTTTAATAATAATAATAATAATAATAATAATAATAATAATAATAACAGAATCTCATAAACCAACATACCAGTAATTGGGGAAATTAAGTTTACCTGTGCAAAGAAAAAAGTGGGAAAATCTGTTGTCATCTACCTAAGTGACAGCTACTTCACTGTAAAGAAATTTCTCAAAGAAATAAACATTGTAAAAAGGACAGTGCTCAACAGAAAGACAATTACATGGAAAACTAACATGTAACAACTTATTTTTTCGTTCTTTTGTGAATAGCCGATATTCCCCTATCAACATAGGGATAATCACTACATTTCTTTCTTTTTTATAACCTTCTGATACAAAATTAGATTTTTTCAAAAGTATAAAATAATACAAGGCTAAATTCAAATCTACCAAATTTAACCTGTAAATTAAAGAGTATAATTTTTAATAGTCCAAATCAGGTTTTTTTTTAAATGCAGAATTTATATTTATGTGCAGTATATACAAAATAGGTCCTGTAAAATCTATATTTGTACATATACGTGTTTCAACTGCAGTTCTTGTCATTTTACTTCCCATCTGCATTTCCCCCCAAATTAGATAGGAATTAATATATCATGTAAACTGTGTGTATGTATGTATGTGTCCATACATTTTGCTGTTCTCCAATTTGAACATACCCCTGCCATCTCTTTCTCTGTCCCTCAGTCAGTGTCATGCTGGGCATTGCCAGGCCCTTCCGTATAAATTCCACTGTGCTGAAATAAGACATTGAATCTGAAAACAAGAAACACATTTCTATCACTCTTAAGCAGCTGGAAATCATGATTAACAAATATATATATATATTTATAGAGCAGTAGTGTTTTCCTTAATTAGTTACACTTTTTTCTCTAGAAGCTTTTCTATATTGTTCTCAATTAATCCCCATATTTAGTGCCATCTTACTGATCTGTTTCCCTTTCAAGCCTGTATCAAGAACAAATGCAGGCTGTCTGACATTTGTCAAGGTTATTCATATAATTATAACAAAAACTATACAGAGCCATTACAACATAATCAATCTAAAAAATGAATATTCACTACTCATATTCTTATTACTGATGTTTAATTGTTTAGAAATGTTAAGCAACAATTAGAAATTATTGTTCAAATATACATGTTTTCTAAATGGGAGCTTCTTAAGTTTAATTTAGAGTTAATATATATATATGCGCACATACACACACACACACACATATATATATATATATATATATATATATATAAACAATATAACGTATATAATTCTACTACCTCATTTAACTGGCAGATTTCTACCTGCCCACAGAAAATTATGTTACTGAAATGTAATTCATATCATTCAGTACATGAGCCTTTAAAATCCATGGTCCTTAAGAACCAGTTAAAACCTTTGAAATATAGTATGGTATATTGATATTAACAAACTAGCCAATATATGTGTGTGTGTGTGTTTGTCCGTGTCATGCCCAGTGATTTATTAGCAATTTCCAGGGACCATGTATTTTTATTTTGTGAATGCAAATGTTCAAAATAGAGTTCCATACATTAATGGGTTAAACTGTCATGTCATTTAGTTGCTATTTGTTCTCTACAATTTTAAAATGTTAATTAATTTAAGAATTGGACAATATATATATATATATATATATATATATATATATATATATATATTATCAATCAGACTATTGCTTTGGTTACTCTATGTATTTCTCCAAGTAGGCCATTGTCACAGATATTTGTGAAGGTATAAAAATGCACAATGATAAGAAAGTACAATGATTAAAGCCCCTTTTTGACTGAAGCACTGATCAAAATGTTTGTACTTTTTCATGACTATACACTTTTTCACATTGCATTTGCATGCATGTGAGTCTGTGATAAATTCAGCAATATTCACTATTCAATATTTTTGTAACTTTGTCTTGTTGGTTTCATTTTAGACTAGAGAGTAAGCCAACCTACTGATTAATATTAATTTCCTAAGAACTTACACTCCTGTACCATAGAACTGTTGTATTAATGCATTAAATATGCAGTAAACCTTTTGGATTTTCTAGATTTAATTAACCCAATGGTAATCAATCATGTGAACAAAGGATGCATAATATTTCTCCTGCTTGAAATAAGAGAAAACCAAAAGAGCAGTATCCAAAAAAGACAATCAAAATGAATAGGTATCTATTGACATGATAAAACCATTGATATATCTGCTTACATAATATCATTGCAGTAATATCATGTTAAAAATACAATCACTATATATCATGCATCTCTTGTCATGATATCTGTTGGGCATTGAAACTAGATTATTAGAACTCCAACAAGAACAATTCTAAATTAAACATCCTTGGTCTGTCACTTTATTTAACTAACTTCTCATCCACCACATAGTAAGCTCTTTTGGATATAACTGAAAAAAAAATGAGAAGGAAAAAACAACAAGGTAGTCACTTGGGATCCTTTACCTGACACTGTGCACAGGAGCTTCTCTGTTCAATTCACCAAAGATGCTATTCGGGGCATGTAATCATCTTTGGTAATTTTCACATTTTTATTCTGGTGACGCCAAGTCTTTCTCATGTTGATCTGTACAAATTAAAGACAGACAGGAAAAAAATGATCCTCCAGTACTGGTCAAATTTAATTGTCTCTTTGTATGTTTTTATAAGTTGAAGGAAAGTGCTATGAATGACCTCTTGTATGAGTACAGTGTATATGTACTTAACACCCTGCAGAATTACACAGCCCACTAAATCTAAACCCACCAAGATTCTTGTTGTTGTAGTATTTTCTTCTCTCTCCCTTAACATGTATTGAAGACTTGCTTATATTGGTAGCTGCTTTTGTATCATAGGAACCCTTGGAATCGAGTCTTCTATCAACAGCTGCTAGCATCTCTGCCAATTGTCAGCTGAAGTTGTTATTTAAATTTTAGGCTTGTGATCTTTGTATAATTTCAGTTCTTAAACTCATTCGGTCCTCTTTACTTTAAGGCTGTATTCCCGCCACATTCTGTTGTAACTGGGTTTTGACTGCTTGCTCATGAAAATGTGTATTATATTAAAACTGATAAAACAACTGATGATGATGATAATTATTATTAATGCTCTCAAAATCTGTAAAAAAAGTATTAATATTAGTTTTACATACATATACTATATGCACCTTTTCTCTCAGAAACAATTGAGAATCCTTATAGGAAGATCCCAACCATTTGACCAAAAAAGTCTTCCTTCTCAGGTTTTCAAAGAACTTTTACACAATAATGAAATAATTAAAACCACATTGCTTTTTGAATATAAGCAATCTGTATAATTTTACCATTACTATAAGACCAGGGTTTGGTACACAATTGAAAACTTTCCTGTACATGGCACTGGCCTTGAAATCTAAACAAGCTAGCCTTGGGTGTTTTTACACTGTTAATACTGCTTTGAACAGGAGATACAAAAATAAACCAGTGCAATAAGATGCCAAAGTACATTACAAGTCCCAATTTTTGATTACTTTAAATGCTACAATACCCCCCCCCCACTACCAACAACACCCCAAACAAACAAAAAAGATCAGTCAGTCATTTTGAAAAGGTTTTGTGATCTAAAGTCACATTCTCCCCCTCAGTTTTCTGAAACCAATTGTTATACTTTTACAAAGTACAAATCTAGCAACTGACAACAGCAGTGCTGGAAACAGGAAACACAAATTCATAATCTTTTGGTTTAGTTTGCTTGTCTGTTTAACCTAAGAGTTAGCTTTGGAAGATTTACTTCAAGAGAGCAAAAACCATTTTGCAAATTTAACACAGATGCATAAACTGCTGGATAAACCCTTCTGGCATTCCCCATTGGTCACTTCCTTACTGTCCCTTTGTCTTGTGATTGTTCAGTGCTGATATAACCCTGATAATGACATAAATGCTTTAAACTTTCTTGCTGAAAAAAGTAGAAAAAAGCATCAATGGCCAGAGTTGGGGGGTGGGGTGCAATCTTTCTAACCTGTTCTTCCAAAATTAAATCACAAGCACAGATCTTTTGTAAAGAGTAGAACCTTCTTGTTTGAAACACAAAAAGGTTTGCAATAGCATGTCAAAAATGTTCTTCCTCCAGAATGTTGTTAACGTGGCTGACTGTATTCTCCTTTCAGGAAGGGCAGAGTTTCTAAACAAATGTAAAACATGTATCTACGGTATGCAGGCAGTCTTGCTCAAAAAGGGCAATATTACTTTGAATCTGAATTGATAGATAATATTCAGGTGACCAATAATTTAGTAGTCTGATAATTAGGAGAGTGAAAAAGCAGTGATTTATTCATTGACACCTATCTTTCTGTCAACACATCTTTTTCCAAGCAGATTATTAAAAATAATAATAGAATAATTCAGTTATAAATAAATAAATAAATAATAAATAATAATAATAATAAAATAATATATATTATGTTCCCTATAGAACTATTGGGAATTGTATTAGTAAAATAGATTTAGTGAATATATCAGTTACTTTTTCTACTGGTATTAGGCTAAACTTGAAGTCAGACATTCTGATAGTTGAATCCGCTGTTTATAGGGTTATTTAACTAAACATTCACTCTTTCAGTAATCTGAGCATAAGAGTTGTTTACAACTTAAAATATACCAAACCTGCCCCTACAATAGATCCTGTTTTCATTTCCCCTCTTGTTGTTATTGTGTTTAAAATTAGACACATCTCTCACTGCAGGATCCAGCAATAAGCCCAATTCTGACGTTATCAATTACTAGCGACTTCCAATTCCAATTCAATAGTAAATTTTCATAGCCAAAAATAACTTTATTATATCAACATTTTGGTGGAGGTGTATTTGTATAATTGGGATATTCTTTTGAAAAAAAAATACAGTAATCTTTTGCCTTAATAGAATAGAATTAATATAGAATTACATTAAAAGTTAACATTGGTAACAGACCAGAATAAAAATAAAATAACATAATGGGAAACCTTGAAACTACTGCTAACATTTACCCTGGTAGTCTCTTGTAATTAACCCATTCCCATTTTGACATTACTGGTGGAAAAAAGTTTACTTTTCCTATCAGTGAAAATTAAGTACTAAAATCCCATGACATTTTTGTCTTTAGACAATGGATCGACTAGCACTGACAAGGAGACCTCTTGCACAATTTCATATCTACAAATATGGGACAAAAAACACATATAACTCAGTATAAAATCTAAGTGCAAGAAAAATAAAAAAGGTATTGTTAAAAGGGTTCCCTTTACTCACTGAAATTCCCATTGCCATTCTCTCTCAAACACACAGATAAAATAAGATGGAATCTGTTTAAAATACATAATTTCCATTAATTGTTTTCTTATGTTATGCATGTAAGTTTAATCTGAATGGATGCACTCCTCTTTTCTGAAAACAAGTCTTGCACTTACAATTACAATTCCACCATAGTTTGTGACGTGTAATAAAGAAAAATGATCAAAACTCTAACAGGGCTTTAAAAACAACATTCCTACATCTCCCTGGTACCATCTGTCCAAAAACAACCAACATATACTGATAAGTAAAACTCAGGAAAATCAAGCTGTTTTGCTAAATGTAATTGTACTACAAAAAGTTTTCCAAAGCTTTACTTTTATATAATGAATCTGTAGTTAAACTTTTAAATGGTTCATTGCAAGTCTACAGACAAGCCATTTTTATATGTTTTCCCCTCCTTGAATATATCTTTGATACAGATTTCTATAATCTCATGATTTGGAAAGTGTAAAGGAAAACCCTTCAAAATGAATCTAAGAAAACTATGCTTCGATAGAAATATACACCTTTTAAAGAAAATGTAACAGTTATACAGCCATGAAACTTTAAATTCCTCTGCCCTCTGAGTCAGAAAGCTATTGGCATCTTTCAGAACCTGAACTAATTGAGACAAGTTCAGGAAGTGTATGTTTGAGGCTGTTTCATCAGTAAGGGTGTTGGTTTGGATGAGAATCGCCCTAAATAAGCTACAAAACTCAACCTAAATTATTTGAAACACTGGCCCTTCCCTCCAAGTGACTGATCCCAATCTTGTTATGATGTTATAGGATAAGCTTAACAGGCGAGGGAAGAATACGATCGCAAGCAATCTAAAAAATGCTACGGCAGATGATTCAAAATGAATGAGCAAAAATAGCCGATGATACACTGCTAAAGCTGAGAGACTGCATGCCAAGTGTATTTGTAGGTGTGATACTATGACTAACAGGGGGAGATGTTTAGATGAGGAAAGTTTTTCACCAAATGCAACTACATTTTCCTCTGTTGCACTTCCTTGTGCAAGCAAACAATCTGTCCTGATTCTGCATTTCTTAGTTATATTCTAGCTTTAAACCATATTTTTCTCATTGTTGCTGCTATTGTATGTATGTTCAGACTCGTGCTCAATCATATTTTTAGAGGTAAATTCAGAATCTATAACCTACCATTTGCCTAACTTTCTGTTATTATAGACAAAGCAGAACAGGACAGTCAAAGTGGCAGTTGATGACAATGAAGTTTTGACAATGTGTTTCATTCAATTGTTTTATATTTAAACAAATACCAAACAGATGAAATCACCTTTAATAACAGTGTCTGTAAATACCAGCAAGGATTTCACACAACAAAATGCATTCCAACAGAACTGTGACAAAGAGTTTGCCTTGGCAAATAGGCTGAAGACAGATCAGTCAATTTGGCTATAGTTGCTTATATGTGATCCAATGTAAAGGGGTGTTCTTTTTCATAATGAATGTATATTTTATTTTACAGCTGATTCAATTAATCTTTGTGTAGATGTAGTGCATTCCATGATATCCTGCCTTTTTGAGAAAGAACACATATTAGCAAGATTTCAATCACAAATAGATGCTGGTCAGTCAGCTTTATTCAAAAGACAAAACATGCTAGTGAATTTATTTAAGTCATGTTACCCCACACAATATCAAGTTTGAATTAAGTTACAGTAAAAGAGGGAGACTTCAGACATAATCTCCCTTGATATAATTTTACCAAGACCTTTCTGTTTCTACTGTGATTTTACTGTCAACATATTTACAGGATATATATATATATATATATATATATATATATATATATATATATATATATATATACACTCACCTAAAGGATTATTAGGAACACCTGTTCAATTTCTCATTAATGCAATTATCTAACCAACCAATCACATGGCAGTTGCTTCAATGCATTTAGGGGTGTGGTCCTGGTCAAGACAATCTCCTGAACTCCAAACTGAATGTCTGAATGGGAAAGAAAGGTGATTTAAGCAATTTTGAGCGTGGCATGGTTGTTGGTGCCAGACGGGCCGGTCTGAGTATTTCACAATCTGCTCAGTTACTGGGATTTTCACGCACAACCATTTCTAGGGTTTACAAAGAATGGTGTGAAAAGGGAAAAACATCCAGTATGCGGCAGTCCTGTGGGCGAAAATGCCTTGTTGATGCTAGAGGTCAGAGGAGAATGGGCCGACTGATTCAAGCTGATAGAAGAGCAACTTTGACTGAAATAACCACTCGTTACAACCGAGGTATGCAGCAAAGCATTTGTGAAGCCACAACACGTACAACCTTGAGGCGGATGGGCTACAACAGCAGAAGACCCCACCGGGTACCACTCATCTCCACTACAAATAGGAAAAAGAGGCTACAATTTGCACAAGCTCACCAAAATTGGACAGTTGAAGACTGGAAAAATGTTGCCTGGTCTGATGAGTCTCGATTTCTGTTGAGACATTCAGATGGTAGAGTCAGAATTTGGCGTAAACAGAATGAGAACATGGATCCATCATGCCTTGTTACCACTGTGCAGGCTGGTGGTGGTGGTGTAATGGTGTGGGGGATGTTTTCTTGGCACACTTTAGGCCCCTTAGTGCCAATTGGGCATCGTTTAAATGCCACGGCCTACCTGAGCATTGTTTCTGACCATGTCCATCCCTTTATGACCACCATGTACCCATCCTCTGATGGCTACTTCCAGCAGGATAATGCACCATGTCACAAAGGTCGAATCATTTCAAATTGGTTTCTTGAACATGACAATGAGTTCACTGTACTAAACTGGCCCCCACAGTCACCAGATCTCAACCCAATAGAGCATCTTTGGGATGTGGTGGAACGGGAGCTTCGTGCCCTGGATGTGCATCCCACAAATCTCCATCAACTGCAAGATGCTATCCTATCAATATGGGCCAACATTTCTAAAGAATGCTTTCAGCACCTTGTTGAATCAATGCCACGTAGAATTAAGGCAGTTCTGAAGGCGAAAGGGGGTCAAACACAGTATTAGTATGGTGTTCCTAATAATCCTTTAGGTGAGTGTATATATATATATATATATATATATAGATACAGTTAGGTCCATACATTTTTGGACAGTGACACAATTGTCATCATTTTGGCTCTGTACACCACCACAATGGATTTGAAAGGAAACAAGATGTGTAGACTTTCATCTTTAATTTGAGGGTAGTTACATTCAAATTGGGTGAACGGTGTAGGAATTACACCAATTTTCATGTGGGTCCCCCCAAATTTAGCAGCTCAAAAGTATTTGGACAAACTAACATAATCATGAATTAAATTGTGAGTTTCAATACTTGGTTGCAAATCCTTTGCAGTCAATGACTGCCTGAAGTCTGGAACCCATAGACATCAGCAGATGCTGGGTTTCTTCCCTGGTGATGCTCTGCCAGGCCTGCACTGCAGCTGTCTTTAGTTCCTGCTTGTTCTTGGGACATTTTTCTTCAGTTTTGCATTGTCTCAGAGAGATAGCAAAAACATTAGGTGTGGCCAAATCAACTATTTGGTACATTCTTAAAATTCTGTTTCCTTTCAAATCCATTGTGGTGGTGTACAGAGCCAAAATGATGACGATTGTGTCACTGTCCAAATAGTTATGGACCTAACTGTATATCAAGTGTGTGATTGATTGATGGAATAGAAAGACTTCTTTTGATAGACATATACTAATTATTGCCCATTCAATACACCAAGGAAACCATTTTAAAATTGATATCAAACTTTTTCCAAAGTAAATACATAAACAAAACAAAAAAAAACAGGTGAAGCACAGCCACCTTTTTGTCTTTGTATTTTCAGACCAGTCCAAATCCAAAAGTGAGGTCTTTATGTATTTGGGGGCTGTCAAAAGTTTCTTCCTTTCTTCAGGAAGAAAAAAACTCAAAGCTATTGTAAGAATAAACAAAGAGTGCTGCGAAAAGCAAAACAATCAGTGCCTTTTTCCCTATATTAAAAACTTACGAATTACAATACATCACTTTACAAATTTGGCAAGGTATTATTTTGGCCAAAATTAAGACAATTATCATAATTACCACTCCTCTAAACACTTTTGAATCAAGGTACTGTGTATGAAAGCACAGAAACAACTGTCACTATTTTTGTGCCTCAGGGCTGAGAGGGCCCTCTTACTCACACGACTTACACCATGACAAAATGTCTGATAACCAAATGACAGCCTGCCATTGGTTTAGACCAGTGGTGAGCAAGGGGCTCAGTGGGCTGTAAGTCCTGCTGTCCAATAACTGATTGCCTGGGCCAGAAGACCCCTTTTTAGCACAGTTAAAAGCCACAATTTTAATTTAAAAAGAGCAAAATAATACAGTAAATAAATATCAACAATCTATTAAGGGATTCAAATTGATCATTTTAAAAATATTTTTTTGGGTGGGAGGGTGGGGGTGGTCGTTGGCCACAAGTTGATGCATTTTGTGGCCCGTGGCCTGTGGGCTGTGGGTTGCCCACCACTGGTTTAGACTATTACCTTGGAGTAGCAGCCTGCAACTACAGAACTGAAGCTTTGTTATGTGTATTATGCAGCAAATACTTTATTGTTACCCTTGTGTTACATTATGCAATAGGGGGGAGGAAAGTGAGTAATATGGGACGCAAATGAAGGCCCATTTTATGCTATTCTAGGCCGTGCATTTGCGTAGTCTTTGTTTTCTTTGTACACCATTAGGTCCGTGACGTCATTTGTAAACACATACAGGCTGATTTCAATACCAAACCTGGCTCAACATGGATTATTCAAAATACATTATAAGAGCAATACCCAGTATTGAGGAGAAATAACTGGACATTTATTCCCCATATTTATTTTTATTTCAGATTACATTTTAGAGATTGACTGAGCAATATACCAGGTCTCTCTTTTCGTGTGTGTATATATAAATATAACATCTTCATGTCATAGATTTAGAATATGAATATGAAAAAAGCCCTGTCTGTTTGTGTTAACCAAACCAAATAAAATTAAAATTGGAAGTGTTGGAATTGGAAGTGTTGCTTTTTACAGAGCAGAAAAAACAAAATGAACAAATCCAGACTACCATTCAAAGACTTGCAAATAGCCATCTTTCATGCTTAAACATATATGTCCTAAATTGTTTGACAAACAAATGTTTTGTTCAGCCGTTAGTATCCTGCCAACAAAATGTAAAAATGTCTACACCACTAACTAGCTCTAAAATGTTGTCTAGATTATTATTATTTTTAATGCGTAATAACCATAGTAAAGTACTATATACCCTGATCCTTCGTTACTATCATTTGAAACAACATGATTAAAATATATCTGTGCGTCTGGACTACCTAAATGTCTAGTGAATTAAATGTATTTTTGACGTCGATTTTGTTATGCTGGCCAAGCTCTGTTGATTAGTAATTAATGAGACTCTTCAGAATTTATTTTCCTGTTGATGAAAATAAAAACATAATACGCACCCTGGCTGGGACACAGCTATGAGCACATAGACAACGAGCAAGTCCTATTTAGTGCATGCATTAAAAGCCTCAAATGTGACGCAGTTTAGTACTTTAGAAAAACAAAGAATACCAAAAAAAACAAAAAACAATTTTTGAATATTTCAAGAGTGCTTACAAGCTCTAAGGCAGATCACTGATAATAGCAATTTGGTGGAGTTTATACACTGTTTCTGAAGGTTCAGTATTACAGCTTTAAATGTCAACAATACGCAATGGTTATATCATCTGTTTATACACACAAAACATATATATATGCATGCATGCATGTGGCAGGTTTATGTTGTGCTTCATTTGTGCTACATGTATAAATAGTATTTGGCAACAGGAAAATTACTATGTGGATGAAAGTGAAATGAAAAATCAATAAACATTTTGGATAATTCCGTACAACACTTTTGTTTAATGTGCTTATAGCACATGGTCACAAATAGGTTGTTTTTAAATTGGTTTTGAGTTCAATTATTGGTTTTACAGGCTCAGGAATTATGCCCGTTATTTTGTAAATACAATTGTGTGGAATTTATCAATGTATGTATGGCTTGGGTTCCTTCATAAAATAGAAAATAATAGACAAAATGTGCTTTAGTTTGTTTACTTGGTCCAGTTCGGTAACTCTCTAAGCAGAACTTAATTCTGTATACATACAGATCTGTAAAGCAATGATTTCCACAAAATTCAGATGCCAGACATTCTTCAGGTTTCTACATTCCTGAATTACAAAGTAAATAAACATAGCTGAAAACCTGCATTGTGAAATTTGTACCTTTGTACTTCTGTCCTCTGTTTTTATTTGCCATTATTGTGTATTAGTGTTTATTAGACAACCCAGCTGTCTCTTTCCTGACATAATTACTGATTCTCAGGCATGTTACGGACATTTTCCAAAAATAAAAAAACTGATAATTACCTCTGCTGGTTTCTATGGCTCCACAGTACTGGCTTTATGCAATAAAAAATAAAAAGGATGAGAGGATTTAAACTCTTCAGCAACATTTATTTGACACAATATTTAGAGAAGACTTTGTTTCTATTTTCTAGAGTTATATAGTTGCCTATAGCTATAAAATGACTTAGTTTTGAATAAATTATTCTCTGAAAAATACATTCTTCATGTCAGGAGTGTCCTGGAGAAAGACATATTGTCAACTAAAACTAGTCATACTGATCTGATATAGAAAAAGAAGAAACTAAAAACATCAGCAAATTATTTAGTCTATATTAAATATAGATTATTAAATATAAATTAATACATACATACATAATACATTGCTGTTACATTGATATGTATTTAAAAAAGCACCTGGGAAAAATATAAATCTTCCCTTTTTAAAACTTTTGGGATCTTGATCACAAAAACATCACTGTATGTTTGAAACAAGAGATGAAAACCTACTGATCAACAATTCCTTACTAAACTATGTATTGTATAATAAGGACATGATAACTGCTTATTTGGGAATGAGGAAGGGGAGAAAAAAAGAAGGAAAGGATATAGTTTGGATTAAACTTTAAAAAGTTCAAGGACCATTATATTGGCTTATCAACAAGCCATTACAAAAATCATGGAAAATGTCATAAAAAATATTAATTTCTTCAAAACAAAAAACTTTTATTTGGTCAACCAAATTCAACTACTCTCTTTGGTAATCTTCTGATTTATAAATACACAATGGAAAAAGCAGCTCCAATTTTTGACAGTCTTAGTCACCAGTAGACATTTTATGTAAACTCATAGTCTGCTGAACAGATGAGCTATAAAGAGTTTTGTTTTGAAGAATCAGTTGTCTCTTTTTTAATGAAAAAATAAATATTTCAGCACTATTTCCTGTGTTTAGAAAATTCCTGCCCAGTTTCAAGTAGATCAACTTGGGATATTTTAATTATGAATCTTAATTATGAAACATGTGAATGGTGTCTATATTTGCATTGTATTACTGCTACAAGTTGGCAATCAGAACAAAGACTGATAGAAATACGAAAAAATGTAAGACCACTCTAACCTTGCCCCACCATTTGACTATAAAGGCTGTGCATTTCGATCCCCAGTACAATGTGTTTAAATGTGTGTGTGTGTGTGTGTGTCCTTGTGTGTGTAGGTATCTCACCATTGTGCAGACTGACTTTGCTCAGAGGACCTGATGCCTTATCCCACATATCTGGAAGCTGTGGTAGGAATTTCCAGAGTATAAATCATAATAAATACTTTAATAATTCAATTTAGCTGGAATACACTTCTGTCACATGAATAATAATATATTAGCAGTAGTATTTTTATTTGTATTGTTACTTGTATGTAACATTTTAGCTGTTGACTTTGACTTAAATAAGATTTCATTCATCCTAGCCAAAGACTACAAAATGCATATGATCTTTCAAGTGAATAGTTTGGCTGAAATCTACATGGGGACACAAATGCACCTGTGTCATTTCATTGGAAGTCTGGCACTGGACCATTGGGTGGATCTCTGCTGATCACTGTGTTTGGTTTAAAGCTGGTTAACTGTGAACACGGGAAATTGTATGTACAATTTTTTTCAAGAATAAAATCAGGAGACTCCTGACAAAATAAATACTAAACAGACTAACTGACTAGGACTATGTATTTAACCAGTGGAGTTGGAAACTCCTTTTCATCAAAGGGAAAGTTTTTTTTTTTTTTTTCATATTTTGGGGGCGTGTTGCTGCCATAGGATTATTTATTTATTTATTTATTTATTTATTTATTTTTGCGGTGCGTGTTGTTGCCAAAAAAAAAAAAAAAAAAAATGTAGTCCAAAACTATTTGTAGTTCTTATGGGTAACAACACGCCTAAAAAAAAAAAGTATTTCTTTTTTTGGGTGGCAGCAATACGCTTCTGTATATATCCATTTTGGTATATGATTTATTTTTTCTGCTATATAACATATCCACTTTTTTTTTTATTGAATGGCCCCTCATAGGTATAGGCTTCTACAGATATATCAAATTCTCTGGTGGCATACTTCTCACTTGCATACTTGTGTTGACGTCCTACCTCTTACCATCTTTTCTTTGTTGCTTGTTGCCCACAAGGTGGGTTCTGAGCTGGAATTAGACCCACAAACTTTTATTAACAATGCAGCCTCATTTTTATCTTGTTCTGTATTGCAGGTCCCAGTCTGACTGGTTTCTAGGCATACATAGCAGGACATGTTGGTGCAGACACCAATTCTCCTCAGCCTTGACTTTGTGATCATCAGTAGACCGAACACTCCTGGCTTGTCTCGGTATTCTTCTCCAGGTTTCATACATTCACAGGAAATAGCAATACAGATATAAATTATGTGTTATATATAAAAAGGAACGTATTTTATCAAATATGTTCATAAGAATTCATCAACAGCCCACAAGACAGTTCTTAATTGTTAACATGAATGGTATTTTTAAATAAAGCAAACCAACCAGACACATATTTGTTTGTTTTGTAGAGACAGGGAATATGGTTGATCAGATACCTTATTAAGACCTAATAAACAGTGTACTCAATTCATCTGTAAATTTCCACAGAAGCTAATAGCATTTATTTTCCATACATGTTTTAGTTTTTCCATGGCTTCCTGCTGAGTTCTGTAACAAATGCTGTTACAATGTGAAAAAACTATTCTGATCTCTGTGGCTAGTGTAGCCAGGGTTTTTTCTAATGCATGTTACACATGTTTTTCATGTTATGTTTTATAAGATGTTCTGTGGTGAATTAATAAAGACAAATATAAACAGATATGTCAATTTTAAATGGGCAGAAAATGGTGTCTTAATATTTAAGGGAAGCCTTCTACCTTATCTACATTAGCTGTGTCTAGCTTTACTAAAGAAAAAAAATGATATTTGAGAATGTGGTTGCAAATATATTTTCTTTATTTTTAGGAAAATCACCAAACTCACTTTTTAATAGAGTTAAAATTTTAAGTGAATAAAACAAAAATATTATTATTATTATTATTAATATTATTATTATTATTATTATTATTATTATTATTATTGTTTGTTGTTGTTGATTTTGTTGCTTTTGAGTGCATCAAAAATGCTAAACTGAAAAGGCATTCATAAACACATTTGTCTAGTTATTGTATGTCTGTCGTATTTATTTAGATGTTTTTATAAAGAAACAAAAATCTAATCAATTGAGCAGTAATGCTGTCACCGTGATTTGAATAAAAAGCTTTAACAATTTTAAATGAAACTCTTTACAATGTAAGAATACACGAGGAGGTGAAAGTCTTTACCATTTGATGAAAACACATGAAGAAGAACATATATTAATTAACTATATTATTCTATACTATTTATTATTATTATTATTATTATTATTATTATTATTATTATTATTCATGATTTAAGTGTTTGGATATTCAAGAGGCATGATATTTTAGTTTAGTTAAAGCCAGATGCTGTGTGAAGTTAAAAAGTTAAATGTTAGGGTGGGGGTATTGAAATGTAAGTGTACATTTAAATGTAAGTATTTAAATTATATTACAAAAGGGTTATACTAGGGTTATAATATCAATAATTTCTGGTTGGGGGGGAATACATTACTTTGTTGAGTATTAGGAGTAGAAAGATTTTGAAACAAGCATTAAAACTTGATCCATTTGTTATGTTTTATTATTATTTCTTTCTTTCTTAGCATACGACCTTATCCAGGTAACTGTTTATGGTAACTGAAAATAATAATAATAATAATAATAATAATAATAATAATAATAATAATAACAATAATAATAATAATAATAATAATAATAATATTATTATTATTATTATTATTATTAATACATAATTTAATGCTTGTACATTTATTTCACTTAGAAGAACAGAGAAATGTATTCTATTTCACAGGTTTCTATTTTAGGTCTATAGTTGTGTATATGGGTTCATGGATTATGAATTATGTCTCCCAACTCCAAACCTTAGGTAACATAATTTCATGTTTTTTTCTTCTGAATGAATCATGACCAACGGCATATATCCTTAGAATTTAAAAAAAAAAAAAGTTAATTTCAGTATCCTTTGAGAGGTCTTCTTATGGGGAACCTAACTGATAGAAAATCATATATTGAACCCCATATTTATTTAACAGTACGGCAGTTTATTTTCACATCACAATAGTGGCTGCAGTTGTCCACATGACGTGGCAAAGTAAGTCAATGTCATTGGCACACTTAAGCCGCAGAAATAAAAGTGTCAACTACCTTCTAAGCTGTAAATAAATGCCATGATATATTTGAAATATATTGAAAGTTTTAGAATATCAAACAGTTTTTTTTTCTCAATCTCAAAACAGACCATCACTAATTAATCCTTGGTTCATTTAACTAACCCCAAAATTCTTCAGAAGTTTTTTTGCAGAGCAACTTAGGTATAAAAGCATTATATTAATCCCCAAATGTTTCTTCTATTAATCATACCTAATAACTGTATCAGCTCTTTACTGACAATACTACTCCCTTCACATGGCATGTCTGACTGGTTATCAAATTGTTCTGTTTTCCTCCTCATATTAATGGGGCAGCTTGGGGTGAAAGCCATCCCCAAAGGGAGCCCCTTCCTCATCAACTTCCTTCACTGCACTGCTTTTATCAGAGGCAAGGAGATAGAGGAACGCTTTCAACAGTCAAGCTAAACAGCACTGAGCAGAACTGATAGGTGAGCTTAAAGAAATAACAAATTACTTATTTTATGAATGTTTTTTGGTGAGTGTGTCTGTCTGTTGGGGTGTTGGCTTTTCTAATATGCCTACAGAATTCTTCTGCAGCCTAACTGGCTCAACTGATGTATTAGTGGGCTGCTGATGAATAAAGTTTTGTTAAGCACTGATAAACTGATTGGGCAGCCCTTGCTAGTTACAGATAGATTTGCCTTGCCCTTAAATCTTACCTTATAATCTATAGGTAATGTATAACACAGCTCATGTAAAGTGGACAAACAAAGTCTCTAACAAAAAAAACACACACATAATATTATATGCTCCTATGGTTTGTATCCTAAATCAGTGCCGATGCTGCTGCTGCTCATAATAATAATAATAATAATAATAATAATAATAATAATATAAAGGAAATTATAGCCTCTTGAATAAAGTCCTTGTTGAGTGCTCTGCTATTCTGACGATACAGTATGTGACAGGACCTTTAGGGGAGCTAAAGGAGTCATCTCGATCAATTTCTACCACGCTGATATGAATCTTTCCCCTTCATGAGAAGACAGATGCCAGTACATTTGCTACCACACTAAAGGGTTTATTTTTATCACCTTGTGTCAGGATCGGCCATCTAACAGCCTACTAACAGCCGCAGTCAGAGAGTACAAGGGGAAACTCTTTGGAGAGCATCTAGCACCAGAGAAGATTGCTATAAATAGATCTGTGATATCACTGAAGTGGATTGCCTGCTGTGGTCATGTGACATCATGGAAGACCAATGGGGGGGGCTTACCCTGGTAAGCTGAAATAATCATTCCCCGATATCCATGAAGAAACACTAGCTAGATGTCGATCTAAATGGTGTCCAGTAAAATGATACAAGAGCAGTGTTCAATCATCTTACAGAGGCAGGTTAGAGTCAGGGTGTCCGACTCAGTTCCTGGGGGTGGGAGGGGTGTGTATCTTCTGTATCTTGGTCTAGTGCAGCTCTCAGCTACTTAATTGTTGTAATGAAACGAAAAACTGGAGGGATTGAACATCCCTTCCCTCGCTCCGCACAAAGTTCTGTGAGGACTGATTCATCAGGTGTGTTTAAGCTTTCAACTTTAAAGTAATTAAAACAAATCAAGCAAGTAAATATATATATCTAAAATCAGAAATTAAAATATACTTACATTAATTAAGTAACTGAGTATCGCAGTTGGAACAAAAATCAGACGACATTGAATCCCGCCTGGAATAGAGTTTGACATTCCTGTCCTGAAGTTTACTGCTTTCGTACAGTGGTCAGTGGGATCTGATACTTCCCTGCAAAGGAGGACAAAGAGTGGGACAGATCAGGCAACAACACAATGCCATATTACAGTGTATTTTACAAGCCTTGAAAGGAGTGCCCTGTGAATGTGAAAGCCTCTTGAATAAGATGGCTTACTGAACCCTTTCCTGGAGATTTTCAGGGAAGAGTGTAACATTTTCCCTTCAATTGAAGGAAATCAACATATAAATTATTCGAACTTCGTCCAGACGAAAATGGATGCCTTATTGAAGCGCTTGATGAAACAAAGCACTCTTTGCTTTACCTGCCAGGAAACAAACCTCACACAGAAACAGTTTTCACAGCTGAAACAAAAGCTTGCCATGACTATGTCTAATAAATAGTGCATCTCTATCTGCATTCAAGTTCTGCTTTAGTTTGATATATGATTGTTTTGCATTAAATATGGAGACAAAATATTAATTATCTGTGTGTTCTGTGTGTATGTTGTATAGATGTCATAGACAGATTATTTTAGAATAGTCTCAAAAACGGGGCCAGGAAATTGTGTTAAAACAAATGGAAAACGAGGATTAAAGACTCAAAGAGCTACAAAACCACCAATAACTATGTATCCTCTACACAATTGTATAAAGGAATTTGTAAATAAACAGTGACTGTTTAAAAAAGCACAACAGAAGAGAGTTCTGGAGACTGTTAATGGCCAAATGGAAGGGAACCAAAACAGAATGCAAGACTAATTGTTCACTTTTCTATCTTCATTGTGTGGCAATGCAGTGGAACACATCATTTAAGTCTGTTTTGCTATTACCTGTGAATGTACGGATCCTGGAGCAAAGTAACAGACAACTCTGAAACTGGCACCCTCAGATGGGCTCAGAGAGTACTTCTGATCTCCTATCACTCACCAGCATCAAAAGAAGAATGTATTTTTCCACACAAGTCCGATTTTGGACTTGAGAGAGCTCTTGCTGCTCCAGGACCCGGCTCAATGCAATGTTTTCTTGGCATGTAAATAACACTGAAGCAAAACACAAAAGCTGCCGTTAAAATCAAACACACTTGTATTCAGCAAAATTAACTAGATCAGCTTAACAAAGGGTCTGTTGTCTTTAAATGAATTATGTATATCTAGAGATATGTAGAGATATATAGAGATGGCAAACCTTTTTCTGACTGGGAGTTTTCTGAACACCGTGGAACATCTGCTCAATATAAGAACATGAAGGAACTTGATTTTTCAGGACATCATGAGGATGTTCACTCTACATTCACTAAACAAACTGCAAATCCTATAAAAATTAAAAATTTAAAAACACGATGTTTCTGTAAGGATAACAATGACAAAGGGCAAAAGTTCAAAAGTATTGGATAGGAATGAGAGTGGTAACCACGTTTTTCTAAAGAACACAGCTGAGGTAGATATTTGTATGGAAGATAAAATTCTTTAAAAGCTGGGGAAGTTTTCCAACATTCATTGGCCAAATAATGTAATTTGTTTTGACATTCTCTTTGAGGCTTCATTACTTGGAAGGTATGTCAAAAGCACCAGATTTCAAGGACTTCAATCTAATGACATCCCCACTAAGGAGAATATTAGACTTGGGGTGATTGAACTCTCATGAACCTTCGTTAGCCAAACACCCAAACACATCCATTAGAAGCTTCCAATGTGGTTTCAGAGTTTAATATAAAATGCTCTCCCATGTGGTCAATATCATTCTTGAGGAGTAACAACGAATCGGTAATAGTATCATAATAGTGTATAGTGCTTTTTGTCCCACTAACTTGTAACAGAACTGATTCCTGTTCCCAGAGAAACCCACTAATTGTATACCTCCTTAGGTATTTGATCATCTCTTATCTGCCTATGAGTGGCGTCATGCCCCTGGGGTACGGGACGGCATGTGCACCCCCAAAATATAACCAAATCATATTTTCCTATGAACATTTCAGTAAATAAGATGGCCCCTCACTGTTTTGAAATACAGTATATCATTTTGTGACAGAGCCTTAATCAGCGCATACGTAGTTTGTATCAGTTTGTATCTGGTGTGTCATTTAGAAGTTGAGTGTGAGGTGGCAAGGTACATTATATACTGAACATGCTGATTGTTGAAAAATGTTCATAAAAATTCAATTTGATTTATAATGTTGTCGATCTTGTGTAGTCTGAATGTTTGCGTGTATATTCGGTGGAAGTTTGAAGGCTACAAATTATGCACCATCATTGTTAAACTTAGACTATAGATCACCCTGGATTTAAACTGTTCATCCACAGTGGGAGATTGAAATTAACAAGTAATATTATCAAATCTAAACTTTTTGCACAGAAAAGCCATCTTTATCATGGGACTTTTTGTTTTGGTAAATTGACAAGGTCTAAGATTATTACTTTTATTGTCTCCAACTTTAAACTTTATTTTATTAAATTTGAAAAATGTAATGACCAGCCTATTACAATGAAGGTTAACATTTTGTAACTCAGAATTTCATATTTTTGTGGGGGATATGATCTGGTAAAGTTAATATAAGTCATTTTAAGAAGTGTAAATTAAATACATAGTTAAAATTAAATAGTTGTAAACTACAGAGGCTTTGTTGTCTTTTTCACCCTACAGTTTATATTATGTTAAAAACATTGATAAATACAATAACCTAGATGTAAGGAAAGGTACGTATTATGCAATATTTGTATGATTTATTTTTCTGACTATGCTCTCACAAATATTTTAGCTGAATGACGCCTCTACTGCTTTTTTTGGTTGTTTTTATCACCCCTTGAAAGCAACTGATTGTAACTGTGACAGGGACAGGGACATTGATAACTGGAACGGCACCACTCTTGTTAGGTTATCCTTTTACTGTAATGCCCCTCCCAATTTTCATTACATTAAAAAATATCACCCTTAAGCCTACTATACATTTTCATACAGTAAGGGAAAGTGTGACGGTTCAGACGGTTTTTGATTAAAACAGGCCACTCAACACAGAATCTTGTTGTAATCTTTTCCACTATATTCCTGTTGTTGATATTTGTGGTTTATTGGTGTATTTATTTACTTATTTTTATAAATATCGTGGAGGATGTAGTATCACAAAATGTTTTAAAAGATGATCAGCGCCAACATTGATTTTGACTTTAAATGGAAAGTAGAAGCTTACCCTACCAGGAAACAAGCAGTGCTTTTCACAAACCGTATTTCCCCCTTCACTTGCTCCAATTCGTATTCCCACCAAGTTGACAGAGCCTACAGTAGCCGGTAGGGGCACAAACAGAAGGGACAGACAGCTCTCTTCTTCTCAGAGCTATTGATGGCTGCAGACTACAGCAGCAACAACGTAATACTCCTTGCTTTTTTTCTTTAATGCATCCGTAACATCCTTCTACAAAAATAGCAGCATGGACACTGCGACAAGATGAAAGCGGCAAACAGCACTATAGCTGATCCTAGCACACAATGCATTGGTTGTGTGAAAACAAAGTCTCACACTTTAGCATTCTGTAATTGTGACTGCAGTAGTTGTCAGCCCAACTGATACTCCAGTTGCTGTGACTGTTGTGCTGTGTCAGTCTTCTTAGCACAGCCCTTGAACCTTCAGATATTTTAATGTGCAAATTGCTCATTACTAGACTAACAAGCCTATACACCAGGCTTATTAAATCAGTGAGACAAAATGGGTTACTCTCTTCTGAGCATTCACCCTGGTAATTTCACTATATATATATATATATATATATATGTGTTATCTTTCGAGTCAGAAGCACTGCCCAAGAGGGAGGAGTTTTCAGCGCGCATCGCTGGAACGCATCGTAGACTTTTGTCTATCAAAGCTGCCATTGGCCCTTGTGCCTGTCACTCAAACAGGACCCTTCCGCTTCCTGTTTGTATAAAAGGTGACGTCTGCAAAAGGACTTCCTCTTTTTGCCCTTCGCCTTGGTTTGTCAAGACGTGTAAGTGAGCCTCTGTGTTTGTCCAAACCAGAAATCTGCGTTTTTCGGTTGGCTGGCAGCACATACTGTGCTTTCCTTCCACCGATTCGCTACAGTTGTGTGTTGTTGTGCTATTTTAATTTTATTTTAATTAGCCACGCTGTTTTGTTCAGTCCACGCCGTGGAAGTCCGTTGGCGCCTCGGTTCATCTCGGCTTTCACACGACTACTAGTCATTTAATATTAATATTATTATTATTATTATTATTATTATTATTCAGGCTAGTTCACTCTTTTGGTTTTCTGTCCACAGGACTTTTTCCTCCACAGCGAGAGTGTACGCAGCGGCAGAAATAGCCGAGGCCAGCTGCCCGGCCTAAGCCTCGGTCTGTCGTAAGAGAGGGGCTCCTCCGCCAGGCGCACTACAGCCTGCGCCTGCGGCTGTAGGAGGTCTCGCTCTTCCAGTTTACTGGATTGAGCTCTGCTGCGCTCACTCATCCGTGCAGTGGTTCTGGTGTGTTAAGCCCCGCATCGGCAGGTGGTTTTTCTACCGTGAGCCCTCCGGATCCTGAACAGCGTGACGCCCTGTGTCCCTGGTACCCCCCCCCCCCCCCGGCACACGTGGTGTGACTAGGCTTGTACGGCCCGAGCGGCTCTTGCAGTGTGCAGTGCTTTGTTCAGCGCACTTTGGCAGTGCTTGGTGTTACTCCTCGGGACCTCCCGTGTTGTTGCCACAAAAGAAAAGGCACAATTTGGTAGAAGTGTTCCCTGTTTTTTTAACCCAGCGCCCCAATGCAGTAGCATGTGGTCGGCGTGTAGTGCCCCTCCCCCACTGTGTTGTGCTGCTTTGCCGGTGGAGTCGTGCTTACAGTGGCAAATCCCACTAGGCGCTCCACTGTTGCAAGAGCTCCTTGGCTGCTGGTGTGCCTTCGGTGCCTGCGCTGACTGGAGCACTCGCTGCGTGCGCACGTCGCAGTGCACGAGCGTAATACTGACGGTATGGAGAGACCCTGTTCCTCCTCCTCCCGCCCCCGCCGCTATGCCACATGTGGCCACCGCACGCTACCGGCTTGGAGTGGTGACGTGATCTGCCCCCTCTCTCCGGGACCGGACCAGGGGAGCGGAACAACTGTGGGCCCCTCCCTGTCCGTGCACGCACACAGGAGTGCGCACGGGAGCATGTGGGGTCCCAGTCACGTCCTGGAAGCCAGCGTGGCCGCCGTGTCGTCAGGCTCTCCACTTCTCCAAGCAAAGGTAGGGCTTTGGTGGATTCTGCTTTCCACCTAGCCCTTAGCCCCTCTGTCTCCTCTGTCAGGCCAGAGGGCTTCTGTCCCACCGTTGGCTGCGACAATTAGGGGACATAGAGGGAGGCCCGCGGAGAGGCGTCCCCGGGCCCCATCCCCCTCTTCTCCCTCACCATCGGTCTCCCCTCCACCGAGTCACTGGTGCAGGGGCTGAGCGCTGTGGACAGGGGGCGAGATGCTGCTATCCTGGCTCTCAAAACCTGGAAGGACCAGATCTGTGCCCTACTGGCTGCGCCCATCTGTGCCCATCTCGGCGTTGGTGTCTTTGCCCCCTCTCTCTCCGACGCCAAGGGACCTGTCCTGTCCTAACAGGCAGTGCAGGGTGACAGAGGCAATGCTCTGCCGAGCATATGAGGCTGGAGCCCAGGCGGCCCGCCTCCGCAATACGGAGTCCCTGCTGGCCCTCTACATTTCCCAGCTGGTGGAGGCCCCCGATGCGAGGCCCTCAGGGGCCCCATAGCCTACTGGAGAGTAGGCTGTGGCAGCAGACGTCCTAGTGATGGTCATGCACCATGGGGCACGTGCGAATGGCCGTTCCCTGGCAGCCATTGTGGCGGCACGACGTCAACTCTGGCTTTCTCAGGCGAGGCGAGTCCTGGACGCAGACAGGACTCAGCTGATGGATGCCCCCATCTCACCCGGGTTCACATTTGGACTGTCCGTGGAGGGCATGTTGGCACGCTCCCTTCAGGAGAGAGAGCAGTCGCTACAGCTAGCCCGAGTGTACCCCCAAGCAGTACCTCTGGGCCAGGCCCGCAGACAAACTGCAGGGCCTAGAAGGCCAGCCCCCAGGCACGCCAAGTGTTCGAGTTCGCTGTTCTCCCATTTGGCCTGTCTCTAGCCCCTCGCACTTTCTCCAAGTGCATGGACGCAGTGCTGGCCCCCTTGTGTTGCCGGGGGTCCGCATACTAAATTATCTAGACGCTAAGTTATCTATTAGCGGCGCAGTTTCTGAAAGGTGCGCGCAGGCTGAGGCCTACCCGCACTCCTTCTCTGCCCGCATGGCGCATTGATGTAGTGCTGGACGCGCTTTCCAAGGTCCCATTTGGGCCCTTGCAGTCAGCTGACTTAAGATTAGTGTCACTGAAGACAGCGTTTTTGCTGGCAATCACGTCAGCCAAACATGTGAGCGAGTTACACGCCCTGTCCGTTCACCCTGCGTGTGTCCGTTTTGTGGGAGATGGTTCCAGGGTTACGCTTTGGCCTAATCCTGCATTCCTCCCGAAAGTGCTGTCTCCTTTCCATATCAACAGGCCTATTGAGTTGATGGCTTTCCATCCTCCTCCCTTCTCTTTGGAGGAGGAGAGTAGGCTACACCTGTTGTGCCCGCTGCGGGCTCTCAGGTGCTATTTGGAGCGCACCAAGGACATTCGATGCTCGGATCAATTGTTTGTGTCCTACGGAGCACAGACGCGGGGCCACGCGCTTTCAAAGCAGCGCCTATCGCACTGGATTATGGACACAATTACCATGGCTTATGAGTCAACTGGAGTCCCGGTGCCTGAACACCTGGTGGCCCACTCGACTCGAGATGTAGCCACGTTGTGGGCCCTTTTTCAAGGCGCCCCACTGGCAGACATCTGTGCGGCTGCGAGTTGGGTCTCACCGCACACCTTTGTTCGGTTCTACAGGCTGGACGTGATGGGCCCAGTTCCTTCTATTGGAAATCCGGTGTTGGCTTCAGTTGAGTCTCAGTAGCCTGTCAGGCACTGGCTCCTAGCTTTTCTATCCCTGTCTGCCCCTGTTGAGCATGCTTGCGAAAAGCAATGCAGAACCGTTATCCCTTCCTACTGGACTGTGACTTGTATACAGTTCATTCAGTAGGTGGGAGTGCATGTGTTTTTTTTTCTACACCTGTACCCTGCCATTGTACATAGTTCCTCTGTCAGCAGGCCAGTGGCCCCGCCCTAGCTATACTAGCTGTGCTGAGGGCCGCTGCTGCTGTATTCAGCGGTAGGCTTTGAGTTTATTCTTGTGCCCCGCTGTGTATATAGTTCATTTATTGACATCAGTAGAGCATCTGTTGCCGCTAGCTGCTGGTCGGCAGTGGGTAACTTGCTCCTGTGTCCTGCATGTGGTGCATGAACTGGCTCCTGCACCCCGTAGTGTATATAGTTCTTTAGAATAGACAGTTGAGCTTGTCCACTCCTTATTAAGTTGACCGTGGACAACTGCTCCTGTTGTTAGCGAGGGCACTCGTGCTTCGCTATGTATATAGTTCCTTTGGCAGCAGTCTGTGGCCCCGCCCTAGCTATGCTAGATGTGCTGGAGGCCACTGCTGTCCAGTGGAAGGCACTTGAGTTGGTTCTTGTTGGTCCGCTCTGTATATACACTCACCTAAAGGATTCTTAGGAACACCTGTTCAATTTCTCATTAATGCAATTATCTAACCAACCAATCACATGGCAGTTGCTTCAATGCATTTAGGGGTGTGGTCCTGGTCAAGACAATCTCCTGAACTCCAAACTGAATGTCTGAATGGGAAAGAAAGGTGATTTAAGCAATTTTGAACATGGCATGGTTGTTGGTGCCAGACGGGCCGGTCTGAGTATTTCACAATCTGCTCAGTTACTGGGATTTTCACGCACAACCATTTCTAGGGTTTACAAAGAATGGTGTGAAAAGGGAAAAACATCCAGTATGCGACAGTCCAGTGGGTGAAAATACCTTGTTGATGCTAGAGGTCAGAGGAGAATGGGCCGACTGATTCAAGCTGATAGAAGAGCAACTTTGACTGAAATAACCACTCGTTACAACCGAGGTATGCAGCAAAGCATTTGTACAACACGTACAACCTTGAGGCGGATGGGCTACAACAGCAGAAGACCCCACCGGGTACCACTCATCTCCACTACAAATAGGAAAAAGAGGCTACAATTTGCACAAGCTCACCAAAATTGGACAGTTGAAGACTGGAAAAATGTTGCCTGGTCTGATGAGTCTCGATTTCTGTTGAGACATTCAGATGGTAGAGTCAGAATTTGGCGTAAACAGAATGAGAACATGGATCCATCATGCCTTGTTACCACTGTGCAGGCTGGTGGTGGTGGTGTAATGGTGTGGGGGATGTTTTCTTGGCACACTTTAGGCCCCTTAGTGCCAATTGGGCATCGTTTAAATGCCACGGCCTACCTGAGCATTGTTTCTGACCATGTCCATCCCTTTATGACCACCATGTACCCATCCTCTGATGGCTACTTCCAGCAGGATAATGCACCATGTCACAAAGGTCGAATCATTTCAAATTGGTTTCTTGAACATGACAATGAGTTCACTGTACTAAACTGGCCCCCACAGTCACCAGATCTCAACCCAATAGAGCATCTTTGGGATGTGGTGGAACGGGAGCTTCGTGCCCTGGATGTGCATCCCACAAATCTCCATCAACTGCAAGATGCTATCCTATCAATATGGGCCAACATTTCTAAAGAATGCTTTCAGCACCTTGTTGAATCAATGCCACGTAGAATTAAGGCAGTTCTGAAGGCGAAAGGGGGTCAAACACAGTATTAGTATGGTGTTCCTAATAATCCTTTAGGTGAGTGTAGTTCCATTATTAATAATTGAACTATCCAGCTGTGGCTATCTAGTCTGGTTAGCCCGCTGTATGTTGAGCACGGGGTGCGAGACTACACCCTGTGCTTATATGGTGTGGTCTTGGTATTGGCCCCACTCTTAGCCCTGCTAGTAGAGCAGGAGGCTGCTATTACTAGGCTTCATGGTAAGCACAAGGTCTTGTTGCACGTGGATACACCATTGCTTATTCCCAGTTCAGCGTGACTGCGGTCTTCGGGTCTGGGCAGCCCAGATGTGGTCCAAGGGGCCCCTGTGGTTCTATCATAGAGTTAGTAGGTTCGCCTTGGGGCAGGCTCTCTTACCAGCTCGCTGCCTCCTCCCTTGCGACGGTTTGGTTATACTGTAACCCCTCCCCATTGGGCAGTGCTTCTGACTCGAAAGATAACGATAGGTTGCATATGCAACCCCAGTTATCTGAGAAAAGAAGCACTGCCTAAGGGTTGCAAGTTCGTGCGGGAGTTCAAGCTCCCTTCAAGTTCAGTTCAGTTCAGTTCAAGTCCTTGTGCAGACGTCACCTTTTATACAAACAGGAAGCGGAAGGGTCCTGTTTGAGTGATGAGCACAAGGGCCAATAGCAGCTTTGATAGACAAAAGTCTTCGATGCGTTCCAGCGATGTGTGCTGAAAACCCCTCCCTCTTGGGCAGTGCTTCTTTTCTCAGATAACCAGGGTTGCATACGCAACCTATCGTTTTATGTGCACAAATACTATGCTAAAGTTACCAAGGTAAAAGTACATAATAGCTGCTAAAGTGTGAGTTACAATTTGTGGTCATGATTTATTTAAAGGTAATAAATTGGCAATGTATATATTTTGGGTAACAATTTTGAGGTGTAACCACAGAGTAATTACAGTATATTTAGTGGATAGTTACACATATGACTAGACCCATTCAATACTTTGACCTGCCCAAGAATCACAAAATACTTTAGAGCATTGATAAATTAAAATACGATAGAATTGTTTAGGAGTTGCCAAAGTCAGACACAGGACAGGTGAGAGAGAAAGCTATTTTGTTGTGTTTGTACTTTCAGACAGTCTTAGCATTCCTAATCTTGTGTTTAGTTTTGCATTAATTGAAGTTAATCTTATTCCTAGTTTGCCTTAATTGTAGTTAATTCAGCCCAGCTGCTGTGTTGGTTACAGTAACTATATTGAAAGAAAGGTGACCTAGTTTAGGAATTTGGAGGTGGAGTCAGTTAGTGAGTGAGGTGTCAAAAGGTGGCAGGAAGCTAAAAACAAAGATACTTAAGCAGCAATTTGTACCAAAACTTAGCAAATTGAGAACCAAAAAAACATTGGCCAAAATGGTTTTAAAGAAGTATGCAAGCAGAAAGAAAATGTTGTATAGCGCTTACAAAAGGGATAGAGGCGAAACAAAATACAAAAGAATATGCTGAGCTGCAAAGAGATGTTAAAAGAGGGATCAAGAAAGCAAAGGTAAATAGAAAGAAACATAGCTCTTGGAGCTAAAACTAATGCAATTATTACAGAAAGTAAGTTGTTGTCTTTTCAGGTCTCCCACTGTCTATTCTTTCTATCATTCAGTTTCTGTTTGTTTATTTACCAGATGAAGATACCGTATGTCTCACATCATCTAACGTTTGTAATAATAATAATATTTTTCTGCCTTTAAAAAAGAAAAACAAATCAATGTCCTTTTCCAACGTGTCACCATTTGCTTTTACTCCCATGATGTACTGAGCAACAGCCATAGTTTTCACAGGAAGCTGGAATACTAGACGGACCTTCTTTGGATCTCCTTATCACTGTAAATGAAGATTTGACTTGACCAGACATCCAGTGCTGCTGAACAGTATGAAAGCATAATTTGTAAAGAAACATGATGAAAACTGAAAAAAAACCTAAAAACATAACGACTGCAGTGAGAAGCAAAGACAAACGCCCATTGACAAATGAGGAAAACAATTTACAAGTAATTTAGTCTCTAGTAATCCCACTTACCTATGCACAGTACAGCTGTGGACAGAAGTATTAGCACCCTTCAGTAGAACTAAGATATTCAATCATTTATCGTATAGCTTTTTTATTATCTTACAGATCAATAATATCTGTTTAGTGTTTATTGAACACAGATACATCCTAGCAGGTATTAGTTAAGAATCCATTTGAATGAACTTTGGAGTGAGAAATTTAAATATTGGCAGTCTCTGTGTTAACTTATGAAAATATAGCATTGTTAAGTAATTATAAAGCACATTTGAGAAACCATACAATCAAAGAGCAGCATTTCCAAACAGTCCTATACATTCCTATTCCTATTTCATCCTCCGTAGAGAATTATCAATATTTTAAAATGATTTAGTTACCAGTGACATTTCAGGACACTAAAATACTAGTGGTGCAATTTTCACAGGGTTTTAATAAATAGTTTTGTTACGTTTAACTTGCACGAACATGAACACACAACACAGATCGGCTACCATAGGTCAGTGATAGTGGATCCTGGACCAAATCATTTTAGATGGGTAGAAGGGGGGTTGATTGTTTTATTTAACTGAAAAAAAAAACAATTTGTTCACTGTATAGATATTTGTGTGCCTTATGCCTCTCTGACAGAGTACTCTTCTTTTCACCTAATGCAACTCAGCCGTAAAATATTGTTATTAGCGTGAACTCGTGGGTGGGTCAAAGTTGTCGTCCTGCTTTACTTTACCATGGTGTTAGACCTTGTACCAAACGTTATCAAGAAAACTTTGAACTCACCAAAATTTAGTCTTTATAAGATGGAATGCACTTGTGGCAAAATGTAAACCAAATTAGTAAACTGTGCCTGCTTCAGATAGGAATCTTTGATCTGACTACTTATGGTGGAACAACCAACTAATAACCAATCATTTCAACAAGTCAGTACAGTACAAGACCACATTGGGTAATCCATTTAGCACCCATAGCAAGGTATAATACTAAATCCCTGCAACTTTCTCTTTGACATGCTTGTTCCGATTATTGCAGTTTGCAGAGGAGAGTTGGTTTTGAAATAGGCCACCAAAATACACTGAGCTTTGGGTTGCAGTCGTGGCTAATTAAATTAATTATTCCTTGGTGACCCTCCTAAAAGGAGAAACAAATATATACAGAAATTGAATGCTGAGGGGGGAAAAAATCAGAGGAAGACAGCAAAAAATTAATTAACAAAACTATAGAAACAAAAACAGAACACAGTACAGTTGCTTCATTTTGCAGACTGCACGCAAAGTTTGAGAAAAATGAATGGTGGTGAAATGGAAACAAAAATGCTGAGGCTTTTACAAAAGGATGCTACCTCTAATGTGAGCTATTGTCCCCCAGCTTTACTGAACAGCACTGGAAACATGACATTTTTTATGAAAGCAATATCAGAACATTTAAGTAGTGAAACAGAAGTGACTGCTACATCTTTTTGGTAAGAATGACTCATCAGCCACAGACAAGCTGGGATCCCAATGATGTGTCCTGATGCATTTGGGTGATTATATGTTATATTATGGTTAATATTTTCAGTATTATTTGCTCTAGGCTGACTATGGTACTTAGTTTGGCAGGTCTATATTATTATGTATGTATGTATGTATGTATGTATGTATGTATGTATGTATGTATTTTTGTATATATTTATTTCTGTATTAGCAGGTAAACTTACCCAGGGGCATCTTACAATCATCACCAAAAATACACATTTCACAAAAACATTTTATAGAGTCTGTCTCTGGCCTGCAGTCTGTTGTTTTCCAAATGTAATCTTTCCACCTTTATAGGGGCAACAGGGCAAGAGGGAGCAACGTATTTACTATGGTATGAGCTGCGTCAGTACTCCCCCGGAGGTTATAACTTCACTGTTGGCACAGTGGGATGCCCATGTGGGAAAGAAGCAGACAGATCAGAAGCAAATATTTCGGGGGGGACCCACATCAGCTGTTTGCATCTTCCCTGGGGTGGATAATGAGGCACAGCAGGTTATACAGGCTCTCACATAAAATGGTATAAGAGAAAAAAAATACTGTTGAGTAAATAAAGATGAATAAGATAATCAAATAACAAATTGACTGTGACATATGTCCTGTTGAATTATCAAAAAACTGATTTAAGATATTTAAGATATCCATTTACTAATCAAAATGATCATCATCACCACCATCAATAGTATTCATATTCTGAAATAACAGAGCTGATTAACACATTTTGTCAACATTTAAAACAGAATTTCACAACATCAGCTTGTCGGTATTGCCTGAAGAATCCTCACAAACATGTGGAAATGATCCTTATCCAGAAGGCCAGGTCTACAAAGTGAACAACGGTGGCACTAGGCGGCACGATGGACAGCAGGGAATAGACATCTCTCAAGCAGATTGCCTTATTTAAAAAGGACAAAAGTGTCCTTTCACAGTTAGGCTAGGGTACTGACAAAGAATGCTTTTAAATTGGAAAAGAAGAAAGTCCTAAGGTAGTTTTTCTGAGGAGATCTTGAATAAAGGAAGATGTGTATTGTGTCTTCCATGGGCAAAAAAAAACCCTGCAAAACAAGGGGACTCACGCATCTGCACTCCCACGTAAAACTGCATCGCGTGACAGAGGGAAGGCAAGGCTTATTAGTCATTAGTGCGAAAGCACAGGCTGGGTATTCTGCTTGCCCAAAAGCAACAGAAAACGTCTCTAATTCATCAGTTTGGTTGGCAATGGGTTCTAGTGACCTGTTCCTCTGAGTTCTCTTACTAAGGGCAGGAACTGTACACTGCATTTGTTCTTAACAAATTATTGGGGGTTAAAAAATATTTGAGTAGATTCTGTTCTGCTAGTCACTAATTAAAAACAGATGAGGGAAAACTGCCTTATTAAAGACATCACATGCTAAAATGTGTTAACCAGCGAGGAGAGGTCACTGATGAACTGAGGCACGGCTGGTCATAGGTGTGGTTTTCATATTTGTCCAAAAGTCCTCTTTGAATATGTTTCAAGTCAACAAGCATCACTTAAAATGGAAAAATAACTTGTTAAATACTGAGCAATATTTCATTATTAAAACTGAAGCTAACTACCACTTTTGGGGTCCGGTTGTATTAAACGGATCTGATCCCAGATCTGGGATCTAAGATTGATCTTGAGCAAAGTTATGTTGAAACTATATGGATCAGCACTCAGCTGATCTCAAATTCTGGCTCAAATTCAGATCTGACTCCTAAGTAACATCAGGAATCTATCCTGATTTTGAAAAGATAGAGCAAGTTAACCTGCTTCGATATATACATACAGTGAGGGGAAAAAAGTATTTGATGCCCTGCTGATTTTGTATGTTTGCCCACTGACAAAGAAATGATCAGTCTATAATTTTAATGGTAGGTGTATTTTAACAGTGAGAGACAGAATAACAACATAAAAATCCAGAAAAACGCATTTCAAAAAAGTTATAAATTGATTTGCATGTTAATGAGGGAAATAAGTATTTGATCCCCTATCAATCAGCAAGATTTATGGCTCCCAGGTGTCTTTTATACAGGTAATGAGCTGAGATTAGGAGCACTCTCTTAAAGGGAGTGCTCCTAATCTCAGCTCGTAACCTGTATAAAAGACACCTGTCCACAGCAGCAATCAATCAATCAGATTCCAAACTCTCCACCATGGCCAAGACAAAAGAGCTGTCCAAGGATGTCAGGGACAAGATTGTAGACCTACACAAGGCTGGAATGGGCTACAAGACCATCGCCAAGCAGCTTGGTGAGAAGGTGACAACAGTTGGTGCGATTATTCGCAAATGGAAGAAACACAAAATAACTGTCAGTCTCCCTCGGTCTGGGGCTCCATGCAAGATCTCACCTCGTGGAGTTTCAATGATCATGAGAACGGTGAGGAATCAGCCCAAAACTACACGGGAGGATCTTGTTAATGATCTCAAGGCAGCTGGGACCTTAGTCACCAAGAAAACAATTGGTAACACACTATGCCGTGAAGGACTGAAATCCTGCAGGGCCCGCAAGGTCCCCCTGCTCAAGAAAGCACATTTACAGACCCGTCTGAAGTTTGCCAATGAACATCTGAATGATTCAGAGGAGAACTGGGTGAAAGTGTTGTGGTCAGATGAGACCAAAATCGAGCTCTTTGGCATCAACTCAACTCGCCGTGTTTGGAGGAGGAGGAATGACCCCAAGAACACCATCCCCACCGTCAAACATGGAGGTGGAAACATTATGCTTTGGGGGTGTTTTTCTGCTAAGGGGACAGGACAACTGCACCGCATCAAAGGGACGATGGACGGGGCCATGTACCGTCAAATCTTGGGTGAGAACCTCCTTCCCTCAGCCAGGGCATTGAAAATGGTTCGTGGCTGGCTATTCCAGCATGACAATGACCCAAAACACAGCCAAGGCAACAAAGGAGTGGCTCAAGAAGAAGCACATTAAGGTCCTGGAGTGGCCTAGCCAGTCTCCAGACCTTAATCCCATAGAAAATCTGTGGAGGGAGCTGAAGGTTCGAGTTGCCAAATGTCAGCCTCGAAACCTTAATGACTTGGAGAGGATCTGCAAGGAGGAGTGGGACAAAATCCCTCCTGAGATGTGTGCAAACCTGGTGGCCAACTACAAGAAATGTCTGACCTCTGTGATTGCCAACAAGGGTTTTCCCACCAAGTACTAAGTCGAAGGGGTCAAATACTTATTTCCCTCATTAACATGCAAATCAATTTATAACTTTTTTGAAATGCGTTTTTCTGGATTTTTTTGTTGTTATTCTGTCTCTCACTGTTAAAATACACCTACCATTAAAATTATAGACTGATAATTTCTTTGTCAGTGGGCAAACGTACAAAATCAGCAGGGGATCAAATACTTTTTTCCCTCACTGTACATATATATATATATATGAGATTTCTAAAGTTTGTTAGCACCCCTTCCATTCACCAATACATAATAACTAAACCCTTTTCCTCTCGAGAGGTCCATCTTTTAAATATGTTTTCTATATTGACTTTAATCTGAAAGCTTCTGTAATCTGACGTGAGATTGGATCTGATCCAGAGCTCACATTTGACTGATTTAGAAATATAAAGTGTCCAATGTCCCAACTGGTCTCTCAATTGGTTTCTTCTCACAGATTCTCGCAAGCATAGCATGGACACTTCTGATTAGCAGGCTGCAAGGACAGTGCAAAGAGCTCTGACTAGGATAAAATATCCAAGGCCTGTAACTGTGGAATTGAATCATCTGCGACTGACAGAGCAAGCAGCCAGAATGCCTGCTAAGTGTGACGTCAGCCAGGCTCCTCACACAGCAACTGAACAAGAGACCTTACACTAATCAAGAGAGAGAGAAGGTAGTGTTAGCATCGATTTATTCATGAGCCACTGTGCAAATTTACCCTGGTAAAATTCTCAATAGGATTTTTGCAATTTCAACATGGTTTTATTATGGTTTTCACATTGTTCAATAGTCCTTTAAACACTTGTAAATTGCAAGATCTGAGTTCATACTATTTTCTAACCTTCTATCTTACTTTTTCTAATTTTCCTAATGAATGACACAACTGTCCACTTGTCGATCATTTCATTGTTTACTGCAGTTGCTGTTCTGCTTTGACACAACAGTATAGACTGATGCAGCTCACATCAGAGGGGTGGTATCAAGGGGGGTATTTGCTAAAAAAGTGAAATCGGACATGTTTGTATGAAGTTATGTGGGTTTTACTGGCATTAAAATGTAATCACAGACAAAATTAATTTTAATATGATGAAGATCGTTAGGTTTGATATTGATTAGATATAAATTCAGAAATTGTTCAAAAGGTAATACATCGTATATAGATGGGAATTTTTTTCAGTTTGATTTAGTAGTGGATAAAATATTAGTTTTGATCTCCTATTGTGGATTGAGGTTTAAGCCCGAAGTGACCTAAAGTGTAAGTTTAACAAAGACGGCGCATAATACGTATACTTCAAACTGCCACCGAATATACCCGCAAATATTCAGACTACGCAAGATTAAAAAACTAAATTATAAAACAAATCTCATTTTTTAAAACATGTTGTAACAATCAATGTATTCACTGTAAAATGTACCTTGCCACCTCACACTCAACTTCCAACTGCAACACCAGTGACAGATACAAACTGTGTCGCTAAATGATATACTGTATTTGAAAACAGTGAGGGGCCATCTTATTTTACTGCCCCATGCCCCAATGACATGACACCAACTGCCTGTGATAAGTAATAAACCCAGGTTTCAGTTGGCTACAAAATGCCTTATATAAACTGTACAGAGAATTCTGAGAAGTTTGTCAGAATACACTGTCTCAATATAACTGAAAACAGTATAACATAACTGAACATGAACATAAAGATAATCTTGTAATTTGTAAATTATACCTTCCAATTTACCTGATAGTAATTATTCAGATAACACAAATATACATATGTACAGTACACGGTACACAACACCCTTTTTGTGCTGCCCAGATGCTTTTGGTAATACAGGATATTTAAATTATTTTTAAAATGCTTGGCAGAAATGAAAATCAGAAATGAAAATCAGCAGGACAAGAAGATATATTATTCACTTTCTTCTTAGTACAAGTTGGAAGGGATGCTAAATTAAATTTCAGCAAGCACTGGGTTACCGGCAGGTCAAAGCGTAAAATGCAAACGCAACAAGATCAGCAGAAGGCTGGAGATGGACGTACATTCGGAAAATCATTTAGGTGACATAATGTACCCATTATTACTGTCATCTGGCTGATTTGCAGAAACCATTAAAAAGACTGTATAATCAGAAGTCTGGACAACAAATTGAAAACGATGAGGAGAAGGCTGTGAGGTCAGAGTGAGTGGTCTTCAAGATGGAAGAGCCACAATACTGCAAAAGGCCTGAAAAGAGATCTGCAGCAAACAGGAAACCTTGAAAGGGCAGTTGGTGGTGAAGGACCCCGGGACTTTAATTGGTTTTGATGACTTGAACGCACTTCAGGAAAAAAATGAAAAATCTTTTGATCTGCAAGCAGATGAAGCAAGGGGTTATAGGCATACCAGGATTACGTGGAACTGAAGTCAGGATGGCACATCATTTACACAGACAACTCTGTCAATCTGTAGCACCTGGCACAGAGTTGTGTTCCATGTTTCTGTGTTTTTATTCCTTCTTCTTTATTGGGAATAGCTTGTTCTTTTGTTTTGAGAGTAATATGTGGTATTGTAGCCGTGAGCCGAGTTGATTAACAGTTTGCAATTTGGTATTAATCAACCTGGCTCAACACTACATTTCCTGTACTTGATGCAGGAGGGAGCTAACACACACACCCACACACGCACACACACGCATGCCATCTGCTCCTTTTCACACTGCGAGACACACAGCGCAAACAGCAGAGCTAGAGGGTTGTCGGGAGGACTGATGCAGCTCTCACTGGTAACACTGCACAGCTCACCGATGCCCTATAAGCTACAGGTGATGCTTCTTGTGAGGCAAGATGAGGAACCCCTAGTCAACTCAATTGATTTTCTCACCGCGACATAGCCTTTCACACCGGTAGCGACAGATGCACACAATGTGACAATTTGTGAAAAAAAACATAAGTCTTCCATGAAAGATGATTAAGTAACATTAATGTTGGCTATAAGTTTAATGTAAATAATTTAATTCAGAATATCATATAGGAAGCGTATAATAAGCTATATGGGCATATAAAGTAATATAGGGTATATAAATGTATGCAAATGTTTATTGCATTTTTTTTAAAACAAAACATTTTAAAAAGCATATGAAGGAAATAAAGTATTTTAAATGGTAAATACTTAATAAAAGACATTCCTCCAGTGTGTACAGTTCCCAGCTCATTACATGAATGTATGATGGTTATTAAAACAAGTTATTGTAGAGTAGTGCAGCTAAGTACAATGTTACCACTGGTTCTAGAGCAAGCAGAGAAGCTACCATATTATTTGTTAACGCAAGTTTAAAGTAACATAACCGTGTACTACTACTAATAATAATAACTTACCTTTCAGATTTCTGTCAACTGGAGACTCCTACATCTCTATTGCTTTTAGCTAATGGGTTGGCATCTCTACAGTCTGCCACATTGTGGAAGAAATATGTGAAGTGCTGTGGACATGCCATTGTTTTCCTTGTATTGTTCTGTGTTAACTTTACTGTTGTGAGCAGCACAAAGCTTTTCATTGGTTACTTCCCTAAATGTCGGGCAACAAAATTGCAGACTTGGAAACACTTTCTATTTTAATCGCGTCACTTCAGTGTCGAGTTGTCGCGTCGCCAGCAGTGTGAAAGCTCCCTATCTAAACAGTGTGTTCTATTTTCTTTTGGGTAGGTGTGAGGTTTGTCGTATCACAAAATCGTCTGTTGTGTTTAAAATTATTGCATATACACTCACCTAAAGGATTATTAGGAACACCATACTAATACTGTGTTTGACCCCCTTTCGCCTTCAGAACTGCCTTAATTCTACGTGGCATTGATTCAACAAGGTGCTGAAAGCATTCTTTAGAAATGTTGGCCCATATTGATAGGATAGCATCTTGCAGTTGATGGAGATTTGTGGGATGCACATCCAGGGCACGAAGCTCCCGTTCCACCACATCCCAAAGATGCTCTATTGGGTTGAGATCTGGTGACTGTGGGGGCCAGTTTAGTACAGTGAACTCATTGTCATGTTCAAGAAACCAATTTGAAATGATTCGACCTTTGTGACATGGTGCATTATCCTGCTGGAAGTAGCCATCAGAGGATGGGTACATGGTGGTCATAAAGGGATGGACATGGTCAGAAACAATGCTCAGGTAGGCCGTGGCATTTAAACGATGCCCAATTGGCACTAAGGGGCCTAAAGTGTGCCAAGAAAACATCCCCCACACCATTACACCACCACCACCAGCCTGCACAGTGGTAACAAGGCATGATGGATCCATGTTCTCATTCTGTTTACGCCAAATTCTGACTCTACCATCTGAATGTCTCAACAGAAATCGAGACTCATCAGACCAGGCAACATTTTTCCAGTCTTCAACTGTCCAATTTTGGTGAGCTTGTGCAAATTGTAGCCTCTTTTTCCTATTTGTAGTGGAGATGAGTGGTACCCGGTGGGGTCTTCTGCTGTTGTAGCCCATCCGCCTCAAGGTTGTACGTCTTGTGGCTTCACAGATGCTTTGCTGCATACCTCGGTTGTAACGAGTGGTTATTTCAGTCAAAGTTGCTCTTCTATCAGCTTGAATCAGTCGGCCCATTCTCCTCTGACCTCTAGCATCAACAAGGCATTTTCGCCCACAGGACTGCCGCATACTGGATGTTTTTCCCTTTTCACACCATTCTTTGTAAACCCTAGAAATGGTTGTGCGTGAAAATCCCAGTAACTGAGCAGATTGTGAAATACTCAGACCGGCCCGTCTGGAACCAACAACCATGCCATGTTCAAAATTGCTTAAATCACCTTTCTTTCCCATTCAGACATTCAGTTTGGAGTTCAGGAGATTGTCTTGACCAGGACCACACCCCTAAATGCATTGAAGCAACTGCCATGTGATTGGTTGGTTAGATAATTGTATTAATGAGAAATTGAACAGGTGTTCCTAATAATCCTTTAGGTGAGTGTAAAACTATTAAATTAATCCTTCTGAATGACTGCTATAATCCAAACTGATCACCAGTTTCCTTGTATTTGGTTGGTCAATTGGTAAGGACTCCAGTTTGAGTGCAGGGTGGGTCATATAGTCCAGGGAGTGAATGATGTCACATAATTTGCCAGCTGTGACTGGCAGGCTTCAAGGGGTTTTCACACAAGGAATGAGGCACCCTATGATCCTTCAGGAAACAGCAGGGTGAAATCCTTGGATCAATGAGTAATTAGAGATGTAACTGAATACACTAGATGAGCCAAGAGGCCTCATCTCATTAGTTACCATTCTTCTCTTCTTATAGGCTGGAGTTTGAAAAGTATGCAATTTTTTTTTTTTTAATCCTTCCAGGGTTGTAAATTTACAAGTTTTTACAAGTTGCCACAGAGAGAGACAGGAGAGTACAGGTGAGCGGTAGCCATCTTGTTGTTTGACTAGTTTCAGACCAGTCTTAGCATTGCTCATTTTGTTTTAAGTTTGCCTTAATTGATGTTAGCATTGTCTGTAGTTTGCCAATTCAGCTCAGCTGCTGAGTTGGTGAAAGTAAACAGGTTGTAGAAGGGAGATTTTGTCTAGGACTAGCAGGAATTCTGTTGCAGGAGGAGCCAGGTGGGGCCAGTTAGGTGTGAATTGGGGGTAGGTAGACAAAAGCTACCCCAAATGGAAATTGGGCTTCAAGGCATTCAAAACAGAAAACAGGAGACACTTCTTTACACAGAGAGTCGTCACAATCTGGAATAAATTACCCAGCGCTGTGGTTGAAGCTGAAAGTTTGGGAACATTTAAAAATAGTCTGTATAGGATCCTTGGATCACTTAGATATTAATGAACACCAAACGAGCACGATGGGTTGAATGGCCCCCTCTCGTTTGTAAACTTTCTTATGTTCTTCTTATGTTCTTAAATTCCGAAAATGTCACATTCAGCATATACTCATGTGAAGGGGTGAAATAATTAATCTTTCATGAAGTTCAATTCTGCCCACCTTTGTGCTATCTACTGTTACAAGTCAGTTACACAACAAATATCATCACCTCACAGCTCCATGGACAAATTTGGAAAAACTGGTGGAATTGAAAGGGAGGCTGTTAATGCTACCAGACAAATCAGCAAAATTTTCTCTTTCCCTGTGTACATGCACTGAAAAGAATGGGCTTGAAAGGGAAAGTACCCCAAGTTTAAAATGGAAAATTATGTAGATTATTTAATTTAATTATTTTTGAATTAAAAATTACAAACAAACAAACAAACTAACAAAAAATCTACAGGAACTACAGTTAGAAGTGCACTGCCACATCCAGGCATTATTTTGGTATCTGACGTATATGGGCTTCCCTCCATATGAGAAAAAAGCTCCCACCTGGCTTACGCAATGGGTAGCCACCTTGACCTAACTTCTGGCCTCACTTTAACCTGCTACCGACTGAAAGCTGGGATAAAGCTGGGAGCCGTCTTCAAGCTGTTACTCAAAAGGAATTCAGTCCTGGGGCTATCACAGTGAAAATGCACAGTTCAAGTTAGGAATGTCCAAAAGTCTACATTACACAATAACTGTACATTAGAGATGGGCATAGCATTAATGGTCTTCAATTATTAAAAAAATGTAATTGCTAAAAAAAAAAAGCAAAGCACCTCTGTTGTTTTGTAGATGCATCATAGTCATCATCATCATCATCCCATTTAAAGTTTCACCTTTCGTTATTTGTTGTTGTTGAACCATTCTTGCTGTTACCCCACAATATAGAACTGTTACATTCAAATAAGCTTACGGATTTATTATTTTTCTCAAAGGCCATTTCCTAGTGATATACAAGGTAATGCAATTAGCAAATTGATTGAACACTCCTTTAACTTGTGTTTTTATTATGGTTTTAATGGTAAACTTAATTATTTCTTAAAATAGCTTTTGTGATCTATTGGTTTGTGAGCTATATGTTCATTAGGGAAATTGAAAAGAAGATGGTTTATTTTTATTTTTTGAATTTTTATGGTGATTGAAATGTATTCAGATAAACCTTAGTTATATTTGTCATAAATCTGATAGTTGACACAGCTGGACGGCACCCACCCTGCGTCACTGTCTTAAAGTAACACATTTGTTGACTCTAAAGACGCGTGGACTATAATCATGTTTTGCAGTGTGGCACAGCTCAGCACTGCATTAGTTGCTTTCTGTATTTTTTAAAGAATAATTCTGTTGGAAACAAAATACCTATGTGGGACAAAATGCAAAAAGATATCATCAGTGTCCATTCTACTGTGAATCTCCTTACCTGCTATTTTGCTATTGTGCCAGAATCAATTAAGTTATTTTAAGAATTCAGTAAAGGGCATGAAGCCATTGTTTTTTTAATTGCTTCAGTATATTCTGTAGATACATTTAAGGCCGATCTTAGGGAATCTGTATGTAAATTTACCCTGTTTATCATACCATTAGAGATCTGTACTTTTAAAATGTTTTTTTAATTTTTTTGTGGTTTCAGAAAAAAAAAAGAATACAAATAGTGGGTAGTAAATGCCTTTCACTACATCTAGGGTACTGTATTTATCAATGTTTTTATAATTTGTATTTATTTCTAAAAAATCAACATGACTTATATTAACTTTAACAAATTGAACATTTCCCCAAACAAAACATGAAATTCTAAACTTAACTGTAATAGGCTGGTCAATCAATTTTTCAAATGTAATCAAAGTTTAAAGTTGGAAACAATAAAGGTACGATCTTAAATTAGACATTGTTGATTTACCAAAACTCTTTTCTCCCTGACAAAGATGTTTTTTCCATCCATAAATGTACTTTTTGCCTGCCCCCTGCTTTATGTTACTTTGCACATCCAGTGTTAAATATCATTAAAATAAAAAATAATATTATATTGTTTAAATTAATATTGCAGTATAAAACGCTTTGGATGTTTTTTCTTAATTAATAAAAAAAAAAGCAATTTATATTTTATAAAGAAGACACAATAACTGTCCATGGCTCCTATTTCCCAGAATCCTGCTGGGACCATTGCGTCAGAGAGCAATAGGAAAGACAGAACAAACTAAATTCTGGTGTAATTTGAAAGGATGAAGAGTAGTTGGGGGGTGGGGGGGGTTCTTATGATTCATGTGCTTGGCATTAAAATGACATTATGAATGAGAAAAATCTGCCATTTTTAGCTGCTTTAGGAGACTATGCCAGCTATGACTTAGGTGTCAGAGAGCAATTCTCCCCCCTTCCATTTTGTAATTGTCTGAAACATAGGTGCCTACTTCACAGAGTGACCTTAATTACGCCAACATTTCAGCATTTTTAATAAGCGCTACCCTTTAAAACAAACGTCCTCATTTCATTAATGGCTGCCTCGAAGGTTAGAGCCTACTATCAAGAAACAAATTGGGAGCCATCCTGAGAAGTGGTGGGGGTAAAAAAAAAACATTTTATATATACTGTATGTCCACATTTCCTTTAAATCTGCAAATAATGACGTTGTGTAGGAGTTCTACGATTCGAAAGATCCATTGACGAAACCATGTATTGCAGATGCCATAATCATTAATATGTCTGCTTGAATTTTGTTTAATTTTTACTTATTTTTATGAATTAGCATATATACTATGATATTGTTTGAAGGGGCTTGATTTTGAAGCATTTTGAGTTGCTTTACTCTGATAAGATGCAAAGATATAAATTGTTGTGATTGTGAATGTGTAAGACCACTATGTGTGCATTCTCCAAAGGCCATAAAATGAAGAAAAAGTTTGGACTCAGATACTTAGCACTAAGCTTAAATTCAGTCAGATTCACAAAAGGGATTCACCAATTTCAGTTAACAGAATTATTATTAACCCTCGCCAGGATGAGTGGTTTCGAAAATGGATGGATGGATGGATGGAATTATTATTAAAGAACTGTACACAGAGACAGTACATGATTAAATAGGAGGCATTGGTAAATGATAACCAGTGTAGTGAGATGATGCTCTATTCACAAAATGAGAAAGCAAGTTAATTGAATTAAGGAAGCTTAGATTGACCAAGTTGTAATCAGACAAAGATGCCTTTGAATATCCCCTGACCCCAAATTAGGATTATAATTTCCATATAATGCAGACAGGATGGCGACATCACTTATTTTTAGTTATTGTCAATAGAGAAGAGTAAGATTGCAGTTAAAGTGCGATGTCTGCCATTGAACACTAAGTTACTCAAATTCTTGTGTTCTGTCCTTCAGTTCAAGCATAATGATCAACCTAGTCTATATAAATTACTTAGAATTGAAGTGTCTGGTACACTTTCACTTGTAATAATAATAATAATAATAATAATAATAATAATAATAATAATAATAATTAGTAGTAGCTTTAGTAGTAATAGTATTAGTTGTAGAAGTAGAAGCAGTACTACCAGTAGTAGTATTTACACATTTTCTCTTATTTATTTAAAGAAAGAAAAACTGATTGAATTGAATGGTGTGAATATTGTTATTTTTTAAATTGAGTGCAGACTCAGGTTGTTGTTGTTTTTTCTCCATGCTTTCACTGCATCGCCACACTGGTTGTTTGTGAACATGAGATATTCCAGTAGTGAAGATCATGCTACATTATCCATTGGGTTCTGAAGAATACAAATTTGCCATGGTATCAAGCTGTTGCCATATGATACATTAAATTTACCATCTTTCCATATTGTAACAAACACTGCACAGTGTTTTTATGTCGTTGTTGTTGTGTGTGTGTGTCCACAACATGCCAGCAGAGGCAATGCATACAATCATCAAGTGGGGGCCACTGCTGTTGTACGCATGAGAAAGACCTAGGAGTCTACGTGGACTCCTCACTTTCTCCTTCCAAACAATGTGGGGAAGCAATAAAAAGGAAAACAGAATGCTAGGATATATTGTCAAAAGTGTAGAATTGAGAACAAGGGCAGTAATGTTCAGACTGTACAATACACTAGTTAGAGCTCATCTGGATACTGTGGACAGTTCTGGGCTCCACACTTCAGGAAAGATATCGCTGCTCTAGAGGCAGTTCAGAGGAGAGCAACCAGACTTATTCCAGGTCTGAAGGGAATGTCCTACTGAGAGACTGAGGAACTGAACCTTTTCACCCTGGAACAGAGGAGACTACGTGGGGACTTGATCCAAGTCTTCAAAATCATGAAGGGCATCGACCACATCAAACCAGAGGAGCTTTTCCAGATCAGCAGGGACACACGCACCCGAGGACACAAATGGAAATTGGGCTTCAAGGCATTCAAGACGGAAAACAGGAGACACTTCTTCACACAGAGAGTCGTCACAATCTGAACAAACTCCCCAGTGATGTGGTTGAAGCTGACAATTTGGGAACATTTAAAAATAGACTGGATAGGATCCTTGAATCACTTAGTTATTAATGGATACCAAACGAGCATGATGGGTCGAATGGCTTCCTCTCGTTTGTAAACTTTCTTATGTTCTTATGTTCTTATGTTCTTATGTAAAGTACTTTTGTTTCAGTAAAAAAAACAGCTGTATAAATGGATAATTGTATGTAAAACATTATGGTATATACTGTAACAATTGGATGGGGCATCTGTTAAGAAATAAAATAATATTAATGTTGAATATTTTATTTTCCATTGGAAGGATCACACTTTAAAACTGCAGTGACATTTTTCATTAATTGTTACAAATAAGAGAAATCTGAAAATGCCCCAAATCCATGGTCTTGCAGAGTTTCATTCTTTAAATGATTAAAAAAATAAGAAAACATTATTTCCCACATCTGTTGTGATGTATGCTTTAGCTAGAAAAGTGTAAGAAGGTCTAAATATTTGATTCTGATTTACGTATGTGTCTGCATTTGTAGATTTCTTAGGATGCAGAGAACAAGTTATATAAAGCAAGTCAACGTTAATTTGGCCTGCGTGAGGCGGTCTTTGCCTAGGCACGTGTATATGAATGTAGTCCATGTGACTCATGTCTCTGTCATTCCAACTCTCTCAAAAATAATCTAAAAATAAATAAATACAATTCAATCACAAATTCAAAAACATGGACAACCAATGTGTTTAATTTGGGGTGTATTTTTTAGATGTTGACATCTTCCCGTTTGTATACTTTTCCTTAACCTCCAAAGATTGTTGTCTTTAAACACATTTGACTACATTTGTTTTTGTGTGTGAAATCCCATTAAACATACGGTGTGCAGTTAAAATATGTCATCATAGTTTCTGATGAGTATTATAGGCCTGCTGTCTCTGTGATGTTTTCAGGTTTCTCTGTCATTAATGTTAATGCAATACAAGGATATTCTTTCTGTTTGTAATAGGCCATGCTCCAAAAAGAACAATCACATCAACAGGGGATGATTTTTAAAATCCCTCCTGATGTATATTGACAGGTCTCAAAATATACATAAAACTGCTCCAACAATGTGTCGTCCAGTAGGTACAATATTAACTGCATTTTAGACAGGATTGTGGAAAAACTGAGGCTGTAGCAAAGAAACAGGTGAGAATAGTAGAACATAAGTTATAGTGGGCAAGTTTAAAATACTTTTTGGACTAGCCACTAGTCTTAAAACTGGTAATTGATAAGGAAGAAACGTGGAATCACTGAAAAGACTACTAACTGAATTATTTGAAATAAATTATTGTTTTCATTGATTTATGGGGGGCCAAACAGGCCATAATACATCAGATTACGTGCACACTATATTGGTTTGTGTATGTATTATACCGGTTTGTGTGTGTACTATATTGGTTTGTGTGCAAACTGTATTGGTTTATGTGTGTACTATATTGGTTTGTGTGCAAACTGTATTGGTTTATGTGTGTACTATATTGGTTTGTGTGCAAACTGTATTGGTTTGTGTGTGTAGTATATCGGTTTGTGTGTGTACTATATCGGTTTGTGTGTGTACTATATTGGTTTGTGTGCAAACTGTATTGGTTTATGTGTGTACTATATTGGTTTGTGTGCAAACTGTATTGGTTTATGTGTGTACTATATTGGTTTGTGTGCAAACTGTATTGGTTTGTGTGTGTACTATATCGGTTTGTGTGTGTACTATATCGGTTTGCATACACACTATATTGGTTTTTTGTGCGTACCATATCGGTTGTTCACGTGACTCAACTGGGTGGGGCAGGACTTAGGGACGAAGGGAAATCAAGGCAGAAGCAGCAGTGCAAGATTTGTCCTCAAGCAACACATTACTCAATGACTTAACAAGACATTACAGATTACTTTTTAAGTATGAATGTGTGTTCAGTCCCTGAGACCTGTGTGTACAGTGCAGTAATAATAAATAAAACTATTTGCTGTTGCACCCGCAATGATGCAAGCATTACACTAATCCACATTTCAGATCTAAGTTAAAACATTTGATTTGCATACTGCCCATTACTTAAATAAAAGTTGTTGGATATAACTAAGTTTGATAACCATCATAAAAAGCCCCTCAATTGCCACTGTCATATCAGTAGGCATTGGACCAGATTCAATTTAAACAATGTAATTTGAAAATATACGATTACATTGATATAGTAAGGTGCTTAGGAAGGTTAACATGTTAAATGCAAGCAAAATGAATACCTACATAAAACCATGTACTTGTAAAAATAAATAAAAACATGATTACTGTTCTAGATCTAGATAACTTATTTTATACTACAGCAGGATGTTTTATTTTGTTTATATGGATTATCTGTTAAAAAAACAATAATTCAAATCTATACACTAGTAGCTAATGTGATGTCATTGATACATTATGCAAATTATCACCAATGAAGCTTCAAACCTTCGTTCGGTAATGTGTTACCGGTAAAAATGGGGTAATGAGGTCAAAATGGACACTTCAGTACAGCCCTATTGCGTGCACAAAATTATGTATGACACAAACGACGCCCCATAAGTGTCAACCATGGACACAGTTTCATCAGTACATTAAAAGTAATCTGTAATGTCTTGCTCAGATGACATGGTTAAATCATTGAGTAATGTGTTGCTTGAGGAAAAAGCTTATGGCAAGCCAAATTGTCATTTAGAGATATCTCAAATTACATTCAAGATATCTCAAATTGACTCCCTGTATAATTTGAGATATCTGAAATAGGACAGGAAGTCAATTTGATATACCTCGAATTGACTTCTTGTGAAAATTATGTATGTTTTGTATGAACCTCCTGTCTATTTTAAGATATCTCAAATTTACTTCCTGTTCTATTTCAGATATCTTTAAATAGACAGGAAGTCCATACAAAACATACAGCATTTTCACAGGAAGTCATTTTGAGATATCCTAAAATGATTTCCTGTTTTATTTGAGATATCATAAAATGATATGAATTAATTAATTCAATTCAATGAATGAATGAATGAATTCTAATTTGAGATATCTTGAATTGAATTTGAGATATCTCATTTAAGATATCTCAAATTCAATTCGAGATATCTTGAAATGGAGTTAATTTGAGATATCTGCATTTCAGTTTAAGATATCTTGAATTGTATTTTGAGATATCTCTAAATGACAATTTGGCTTGCCATAAAAGCTCGCATTGCTGCTTCCACCTTGATTTCCCTTTGTCCGTAGTCCTGCCCCACCCAGTTGAGTCACGTGAACAACCGATATGGTACACATACAAACCAATATAGTGTGCATGCAAACCGATATAGTACATATGCAAACCAATGTAGTACACACACAAACCAATGTATTATGGCCTGTTTGTTCCCCCATATTGATTCCTCACTTCTAATTTGTCACCTTTCTCAAAATACACCCAGTAAAGAATTTTGCAGGAGCATAGTGCATGAGGATGGGAAGATGTTTGAAGACAAGTCTAATTTGTATGTAAATATGTACTAGGCATTTAAGTGGGTTTAGGTGTCTACACTGGCTTGAATACTGTGGGAAATGTAAATGCACATACTGGACCATATTAATTCCTTGGAAAGATATAACCAATACATCTAAAATAATAATAATAATAATAATAATAATAATAATAATAATAATAATTAATAAATAGTATTAAATAGTAAATAGTATATCATGGATCTTTGAGGCAATTTTTTTTGTTTGTTTGTTTGATTGATTTGTCTAACTATAACCAGTTACAACTTTATTTTATTTTCTTTCTTTCTTTATTTATTTGTGTTTTCTAACCTTGGATATTTTTGCAGTATCATCGCTATTTTGCATGTACACAAACTCATAAAGTCATTAAATAGTTGCTCAGCACTCTATGTTTATTAATGTATGCAGGAAATAAAATAAAATAGTTGGTTTGGTTTCAAAAGCTGTAGATGAAAGAATAAATGTATCTGCTCCATTGAGAATTCAAATATTTCTCTATATATCATTAAGTGTACATTAAATCTTCATGCATTCGACAGGATTTTCATATGTTGTGTATTAGAACACTATTGTTTCTTTTATTTATTTATTTATTTATTTATTTATTTATATTTATATTTTTTTCTTAATTGGGCTATAAAAAACATTACAAACATATACCCATCATCATGCTCACACTATGTGAATACGTCCATGCCTTTTCACTCAATTATTCAATTAATTAATTTATTCAGTTATTAATTAAACTATTCTCAGTAAGTTACCCCTCACCTCAACGCAAGTCTGAAAGTAATGTAACATAAAAATAAATATTTTTTTTAATTCAGTGCAGACTCGGTTCTTTCAATTATTCTTTGCTTTACATTTATCAGTTCAATGCCTCGGACTGTTGTTTAGTATCACAATATGTTTTAGTAATTAATGAGTATGACAGTATCTGCTGAACTCTGCTTTGTATTTCAGATTCTTCTAATGGACACCTCTTAGTACTCCCTTAATTTTAACCTCCAGCATATCTTCACAAAGACATTGGTTGATTATATGTATTGTATCAGTGGTAAAAAATACAAATACATAAATAAATATATTGTATAATAAACACATTTGTTCATAAATGGAATTGAACATATGCAAATAATTCAATATAAAAACACATTTCGTAGGGGGTGACTCAAGACAATGACAAAGTGCAAAGGTCTCAAACCGTCCTAAACCAACAACTCCATGACAAGGACAGTTTAGGTTCCTTGGACATATTCTCTCGGAAAATCCTCTTTACTATTTACCAGTTAGCCATTCATGATATTACCTCTCTCCTGGCTCCCTGCATGTCTTCATAATCACCTGATGACAGCAAGAAAGTGTCTGCTGGCAGTGTATTTGCTGATTGAGTCAACATAGCCACATATCAGAAAGGGAATACAACTGAAACTCTCATACATACCATGCAATTAAATATTTTGAAAAAGGCTCCATAATTGCCATTAAAGTGACTTCCATTGCAGTGCAACTCTGAAAACAGAAGGCAGGGAGTTATCTTTGAGATGCTGAGGACAAGTCTGGGATATTACATGTAGAATAACCTAAGCATTGTATCGCTTTTGTTTAATGCATTACAAATGAGGGGAATCAAGTTTTATACAGGAAATACCTATAATCAAGGTTTGTTTCTGTCATGTGAAAGGTGGAGACATGCTGCATGCTGAGAACTATAACATTCCATAGGCCTTGCCCAAATTACTTTTATGTGCTTGCTAGACCTACTCTGCTTCTCCATCGATAAGGTCACATTTTAAGATTCTATCCATTGAACTATTTTAAGCCCTCATATAAAAGGTAATGATCTCAACACAAATTCCTGTGGCATTGGCTGAAGTTCTGTGCATTTCCCTTTATATACTTAAGACCACAATTGACCCCAAAACAGTCGGCACTGATGTGGACCCAAGTATCTTAAGGAAACACTGAGTCATGAGCCAAAAATATGGACATGTGTATTAATTCAGTTCAAATCAAAGCTTTTCATATGCCTTATATTTGGTTCAGTACGTAGGCAAAAATCCAGCTTGCCAGAGGCACACTTAACCTTTTGGTGGGGGTAGGACATTCAAGGTTAGGGACCAGGTCAAGATGCACAAAATACATGTGACCCTCCCAGATGCAATTAACTCTCCTTCAAATTCCATTGAAATTCTCCACAGAACACAACAAGGACCTCCGCATTTTTTAAACCAATGCTCGCTGTACAAACGTGCAATGTGACCTGTTCTGTGACATTCTGTTCAATATTTCTTTAAATACTCTTGCATACAACTGTATACAGTACTGGGACTAATGGCCTCTGAAACAGGTTTTGTCATAACGGAACTACATAATCTTTTTTATTTTGCTTCAGGTTGTGTACTCCAAAAACAGGTGGAGAGAATTAAGTGAAAGCATGCATTAGCCCAAAAGGATTAGCGGCAACATGTTATCCAACACATTACAAAATACTTCCTTTTCATATATTTATTTATTTGGGCTTGTAAATTTTGCTTCAGATGAAGAATTAAATATACGGGGGGGAGGGACATTCAATTACTTTTTGTTAACTAGCTATGCAACATCATGGTCAGAGGGACTTCTTTATTTAAGCCAGTGAAATGAGATCTGAGTACGCAAACTTCAGGGGGGGGAAGTTTCAATAATGTGTTTCTGAGCTACAGAATCCAATCCCAGTCTCTATTTACTGGTATTCTGTGGTTAGGATTTATTTACTTATTTTTTAATACAGAGATCCCAGTATTCCAGGATTAAAAGATCCTGTAATTTTTAATAACTATTCTAATAAAACCTATAAACATTGATTTCTTAAATATGTAAATGCAACGGGGCTCATTGTGTACATGAGGTCATTACAGTGATGTTACCCCTCTGTGAAATCACTAGAGTATATAAAAACATTCCATGTGGTTTGTAGTAGCGGTTTTATCTCTCTATTGGGTGGAGCTGGGTGATGCAGAGGAGTCTCTGTAACAGTGTAGTTCTAATTCCAACAGAGGGCCCCCAACCAGCTAATGCTACATAAATATATCCATTTAAGAATATCCACATCTCTCTGAACATTTGTACAGAGCATTCAATTCGTTCCACAACAAATGGTCCCCGTGACAGTTGGTCCCTGTGACAATTGGCCCCCACAATAGTTCATCACCATGGCAATTCCTCCCCGCAACAATTCGCCCACAGGACAATTCACCCCCCTTAACATGTTCTCCACATGAGCATTTGTAACCATGAGTACAGTAACGTATTGTAGAGCCATAGAACATATACATTTATAGGTATATATATATATAAACCGATCAGCCATAACATTATGACCACTGACAGGTGAAGTGAATAACACTGATAATCTCGTTATCATGCCACCTGTCAGTGGGTGGGATATATTAGGCAGCAAGTGAACATTTTGTCCTCAAAGTTGATGTGTTAGAAGCAGGAAAAATGGGCAAGCGTAAGGATCTGAGCGACTTTGACAAGGGCCAAATTGTGATGGCTAGACGACTGGGTCAGAGCATCTCCAAAACTGCAGCTCTTGTGGGGTGTTCCCGGTCTGCAGTGGTCAGTACCTATCAAAAGTGGTCCAAGGAAGGAAAAGCGGTGAATCGTCAACAGGGTCATGGGCGGCCAAGGCTCATTGATGCACGTGGGGAGCGAAGGCTGGCCTGTGTGGTCCGATCCAACAGACGAGCTACTGTAGCTCAAATTTCTGAAAAAGTTAATGCTGGTTCTGATAGAAAGGTGTCAGAACACACAGTGCATCCCAGTTTGTTGCGTATGGGGCTGCGTAGCTGCAGACCAGTCAGGGTGCCCATGCTGACCCCTGTCCACTGCCGAAAGCGCCTACAATGGGCACGTGATCATCAGAACTGGACCACGGAGCAATGGAAAAAGGTGGCCTGGTCTGATGAATCACAATTTCAAGGTGTTGACTTGGCTTCCAAATTCCACAGATCTTAATCCAATCGAGCATCTGTGGGATGTGCTGGACAAACAAGTCCGATCCATGGAGGCCCCACCTCGCAACTTACAGGACTTAAAGGATCTGCTGCTAACGTCTTGGTGCCAGATACCACTGCACACCTTCAGAGGTCTAGTGGAGTCCATGCCTCGACGGGTCAGGGCTGTTTTGGTGGCAAAAGGGGGCCCTACACAATATTAGGCAGGTGGTCATAATGTTATAGCTGATCAGTGTATATATATATATATATATATATATATATATATATATATATATATATATATATATATATAAACACATTTGTAATTATTTATTTCTTTTTTTTTCTTCATTTATAAATTTATTTGAGACTAATTCCAATAATTCAGTCATATACAACTCATCAGGACAGTTAGCTGCAGTGGCTGTAGGCTACTTAAACAAATAATTACTGCTGCTGTTAAATGTTTTTGGTTATCCACAATCCTGGGATGCCAGCATTTAAAGTTTTGTCCCCACAGTGGTTCTCTGGCAGTCACCTTTGATCAGGGAGGGAGCTGGGGTGGTGCGAGTAACAACCTCTTTTGTCCAGAGAGCCCTAACTGCCCTCTCCACAGGGCCAGCTCACCCATTATGCAAGTGTGCACAATCGCACAGAGTGGCAAGACGTGGGGGGCAGCATCTCCAAGTTTAATAACCTTTCAAAACTAAGGTTGTGTAATTTATGCCCCACCTCCTAAAGGCGTATCATATATGTTCTGCACCCTGGAACAGTTCTGTGCAAACAGAGTTGGTTTCCACAAACTTCACTGATTGGGTAATTTGACAGGTTAGAATTATTTTAAAGAAAAAGCCAAGAGAAAGTAGTACTGGAGTTTGGAATCGTTTAGGCAGCAGTGATCGATTATAAGATTTTCATCGCAGAATCATGAAATATTAGTAAAATATAGTGATTTTCCAAACTAAAGCTAATTAAGACCTCCCTTTGCGCAACAATAACCAAGCAACGACTGAATGTATTGGAGGCAATATCTACTGAGCATGAACCAGCTCAACAATTGGATTTAACTGGAGTCTGTACTTGCCTTTTCAGGGAGAAAACCAGACAGGTCAACTTCAACTTTCTTGCTGTCTGGTGAATGTATTGGGAGCAGTTAGGTCTGTGCAAATTAGAACTATGTTGTTTATATTTTGCCTATGCAGATATAGATAGAATCCAACTTAAGTTTCACAAAGTCAATGACATGATTGCTGTGTTTAACCTCCATGGACAATGGTTGTAATGCTACGTTTTTGTAATGGCATGTCACAACTCCCCAACCTCCCTGCTTGACATTCCAACAGCACCCCCCTTCAAACCGAGCCACTGCCTAAAGGCTGACTTTAACTTCTGCGTCTGCGTCTCTGCGCAATCTACAGAAAACGAAACCCAATTTCTATAGTTTACCTACAATTGTATGGATATAAGTTAACACATATTGTTAATGACATGTTACAGAAACTACACGCACATACAAATACAAATTGCATCCTATATGTGCAGATCTATATTGTCTTGCTATAGTTGGCTAGAGACTTAACACTAGAACATACATACACACGTCTCTGCATATGTGAATTTCTATATGAATATATATATATATATATATATATATATATATATATATATATATATATAAATATATATATATAAATATTTGAATGAAATACATATATGGCATTTCAGCTGTTAAACTCCTTAAAATTAGACCCGCAGCTCATGTGATAGGCTATAGCCTACTAAATATAATAAATATAGCTGACAATGTGGGCTTTGTAATTAAATTAGTAATTGTGAAAGATTTATAGTCATTATTTATTGTATTAGATTTGCACCTGATATAGCGCTTGTCTGAAAGTTTCTAACTTTCCTTTGGAATTAAATCTTGATCATGGGCCAGATTAAATCAAAACTTTGACCCACCCGCTAATACAAAACTACAGAACTGTACTCAGTTGTGGCTTCATTTTCAGTAAGATGGCACTTTCTTCTAATCATAAATATAACCACTATGATGTACAGGTTTGTAGTTTGCTATTAGCGGGTGGGTCAAAGTTTTGATTTAATCCGGCCCCATGTTGCAAACCCGGGTCTCTGGATCAGTGCCTTGATCAGTCACCTGTTTGATCATGAATGCTAATTGTACATTTTACCTTTTGTCCAAAATTGCCAAGCACGAAATACGTGGGCATGTTGTGGGATAAAATGTGAATTATGTTCACGAAATGTGAATTATATTAACGAAATGTGCAGTTCGAGGGACAGAATACTCATTATGTGGACAAATGCATTTCGTGGATGAGGAGATGCATTTTAAATACTTTCATATGTCACCACATCATTTCTCTGACTTGCTGCAGTGCCTACAGACAGACATCGTACACCAGTCGCCCCAGCACTAAGTGATTGGTTGCGGCTCTTAGAATCTCACAGCTCAGCCAATCAGCGCTGGCCTGATTTTTTATTAATCGAACCATTTCAATTGCTTATTTTGTTCTGACCCCTGCAGTCTCTGAACTGAAATTTTAGATGGAATTAGGTATATAATACATCTCTACAATGATATATAATGCAATCCAATATAACATGAATTTGGAGATAATGTGGTAAAGCACAAATGGTTTTGAAAGTCGAAAAACAAAAACACAAAGAAGAATGCATTTACAGCCTTTTTACAACTTTCACTCTGATCTTCATTGTATAAATACAAAAAAGGAAGCATCTTGAACACCAAAAAAGCTTTCCATTTTATCAATGTCTATAAAACTTGTAAAAACTCCCATCTCCAAATTTTTTTCAAACTATTTAATAGTTAACAGTTTATATTACTTAACAATCTACGTATAACATAGTTGGTTAAGTGGCCCATGTTAAAAATACCCAAATCCTTTTTTACAACAATTTCTAAGGATGTGTAAGTTAACTCTCCACCAGTAGTTTACCTAGCCCCACACATTCACCCTAGCGACCATAAACATAACTCAATCAATTGTATAAAAACATGATATAATGATAGGGACTTTATTTTGCAGGGTCCCTTTCACAATTACATGCAAGTGTCATGCCCTAGTGTTCCCATTGCATATCCCTATGCCGATATGCAAGAGAAATAGTCCCCAACAAGACTAATCACGTACAGCTTTCCCTATAACACCACACATCACACTAGTCAAGGGGTATATCCCATGCTACAGTATATTTTAAGCTTTTAAGCTTATAAAATAATTGTTGTCATTAAAGAAAGGGGATACAATTTAACCATTTACTGCATACACCGTTAGTTGTAACAAAAAATATTTGTTGACTATAACGGAAATGCTTGAGGCCAAAGCAAGTTTGATATAACGTGCTTTCACCAATAACTCAGTAAGATTTTTTGGCTGCTGAGGACCATTGTGGTATAGGTGTAAGTATTTAGGCTGGCAACATTAGGTGGTAATGTGAACAAACAGAATGCTCACTTTTGGGCTTAATAAAATCTACTCATCAGTCTCTTATTAAACACTGTTTTGTGCCCTTTCCCGGTGTTATGATGAATCCTACACCCCCTTGGATATCGTGCATTCTCTAGCAATCACCTTGATTTCGCACTTGCACCCTAGATTGATTTGCGCACAAGGGGGGGATGCCAAATATGCACTGTTCTCCCTTAGGGGGGGTGCCAAATATTACAGCAGGTATTCTGAAATAGGGGGTGACAAATGTCAGTTTACCTGCTTTTTCTCATTTACCTGCGCCTTGTCTGCATGCGCCAAATCAATCTAGAGCAGTCTGTGCAAGTGCGAAATCAAGGTGATTGCTAGGGGATGCATGATATCCAGGGGGTGCAGCATTTGTCATAAAACCGGCACAGGTGCATTTGGATCTGTGTTTCATGAAGACAAAGTCAGTTCTGAAGTTTACCTTGATGTCTTGCAGAGTAACTTTATTTATTTTTTCACAGGCTATGGCGTTGAAAACACAGAAACTGAAAATGTCCACAGACATGTTGCAGGCTGTACTTTGGAATTTCCTTATTCTACTTCAACACAGCATTTCACAAGGAGGAGGACAAACACAACTCACATTAAGGAGGACAGTATTTCCCACATGTACTGGATCTTCTAGTAAACCATTAATGACTGTGTTTTGAGTAAGTGAAAAGGTTTGGTGAATAACAAAATCCTTTGAGTAAAAAGAGAGAGGTATCTAAATAGAGCAAGTCCTCTTCACAATTCATACATTTGACCTCAGGATTAAAGAAGTTAACTTTCTTGCACTTTTTTGCACTATTGAACATCTTTACAGTAGACTTAGCATGATTTTTCAAAGGTGCAAAACCGGAAGTTGGTTCCGAAGTGATTTTTAAAGCTTGACTTATATAACCAAATCGTTTCATTGGTATTTGTGAAAGTGAAGAAACCTGATATGGAGCACATTTTATGTACATATTTGCAAGGCGTTTACTAAGTGACCCAAAGGAGCATTTAGAAAGTACTTTGCAACCAACTTCAGTTTTCCCCTTTTGAATATCACACTGATTGGTGCATGTTGCAACATAGCTTTGCCACTTAACTGTTTCTTCTCTTTCTGCTTCTTCCAAACTCTATGCTTTTCCAAAAAATAACACTAATTGATTTATCTTGAAAGACTTCAGAATAAATGTGATCCAGCAGGAAAAAAAACATATTTATGAAATAAAAACAAATAAATCTTCCTAATCATCCAGTATATATACTGTAATATGGCATGCTCTGCATGAGATAGTCTCCCTTATTAATTTCTAAATTGTATGGATAGGATTTTGTGTTTTCACAGGACAGTTGAAGACCTAGCCCAAATCCAGACTTTACCCTACCTGTGAATTGCAAATTACAAACTTGCATTGCAGTTGAATTAATGGTCAAAAGTCATTTTGTACGTTTTAATTGTATTCACAGTTAACTCAAAGTTGTGATTTGGTCTTGGCCTAAGTTGATTCAGAAGTTGTGGAATTGAAATCGTAAAACATATACCATGGAAACTTACTCAATTCAATTTGATTTTTTTTTTTTTTACATTTTAAGGAATTTGAGGGAACAATCAGCTGTATAATTATTAGACAAAATATTTTATAGACTAAGTACAGCTGAATATTTTACTACATATACATTCTAGACTATATATTTTTTTATGTAGAAATACAAAAAAAAAGACCCAGTCCTCTACATAATGTGTCTTCCAATCAAGCTGAGACTACATTTGAATTTTCAATTCATTTATGGAGATTGTGTAATATAGGACCCATAATTAAATGTACACTCACTTAAACAAAAGTCTCTCCTCCATTAGATATTGTCAGAGTAAAGTTATGTAATGGTAAATTGTAAATGTTAAAAGTAAATTATATGGGCTTTTTTAAGGTATTCATCATTATCTGAGAGTACATTATTTTCAAATAAGATCAGTTACATATTTTCAAATAGACAAAAACATATTTGTATATTCTAAATATAAACTAGATTAACTAGATGCTCATGAAAAAAACTAATCCGCATATACCCTGAAAAGTCAGCTGCAAAACAATAATACACTCAAATAAGATTTGATGGTACAAACTGAAATACATGGCCTGCTATATAAGAGACAGCCTTTAAAAGGAAACTGATGCATCTTTTAAAGACGTAAATTGACCTACTACCTCAGAGAAACATATCTGGATTTTAATGAGTGAAAGGGTTTGCTTTGTCTATTTATAATTTATTTGGAAGGAGAATTAGTCATGCTGCAAAACAATACAATTATTGCCTAAACTTCAGGTTCACATTTTCACAAACTTCTTGAATGTTTTCATTTTCTGAAAAGCATAATTTAAAATTATGTTTGTCATCAACAAATTGATCCCCAAAACATAACTTACAAAAATGTAAACAGAATGGCTTCTTACTTATTTACAGATTTAATGTCTTTCACACTAAATCAGGTATGTGTTTTCTATCTTGGAGGTCTGTCTTTGTGTGGTCAGAGTTTCTACTTTACTCTCCATAGGAAATAACATAGAAAGAACATGAAGACATTTGGACACATAATAAACTACCAATATATTATTACAATTTTTTTGTCAACTGTGTTTATTAAAATCTGAAGGAGCCCCACTTGCATTTCCTTAGGATACAGAATAAAATGTATTTTCTGCATTTGACATTAAAAATAATGTTTTTGGCACACAAAACTAAAATGCAATACACAGCTTTAGAATGCAGAGCTGTTTACCAATGAAGAAAAATGTTTGCATTTCTGTTTACTGTAGTGGAAGTGAATATATCTCTCTGATTTGGAAAGAAAGATTGCATCGCTTTCATTTTATGCCAGATGGAGTGGGTACCCATTTCCAGCCAGGTTGTGTTGACTTGCCTTGGACACACTGAACATTGAAGACTGCAGAAAGATTCCAACAGCCCAGGTAACAGTCAGTGATCTCCAATGACAACTCTACCCAGTTGTGTTAAGACTATGAAAGTAAGAGCTGGTGTACTGTTTTCTATGTAAAATTTTGATGCTTATTTTCAGGTTCAATCATCAACGTCCTTGGTGTTGCTAATTTCAACGTGGAAGACCAGTCCAGTAAAATGCATTCATTGGTTCTGCCAAAATGATACTGGGTGCTCAGCTTTAATCTGCTATTTAGGAAGACAATGCCGTTCTTAACTTTTGGTCTGTGAGGTATTGTAGACAACCCACACCTTGTATCTACATGCATCTACAAAACTATGTGTATAAATTAGGGTAATGTGTTAAAAAGAATACATTTTTCAAAATAAATAATTGGTATTTATCTGAGGCGACCTTTAAAAGGGAAAGTGCGTGTGATACAGTTGTGAAAGAATTGCTACCCATCTCCCATTAGATTAGTGGTTAGAGAATGGTCACTTTTGAGAATACTGAATGCAAAAATAGTCTGGTGAATTTGCATCAAAGTTGCCATGGAGATTACTCACATTTAAAGAGCGTTTTTTCACGCTCCTTTTGTAGCAAAACTTTCAAGTCCTGGTACAGAAGAGTCGCAATTTCCATGATTCTTATCAAAACTAAGCTCAGAAATGTATTTAAATGCTACAGAATCTTAATAACAATGGAATTGAGTGGTTCAGTGGTTAATATTGGAAGTCTTGGGTTGTCAGGAGGCCTTTGAGGAACATGCAAACCATTCCCTGTTTTTAGATTATCTGGCAACAGATCTGGTAACTGTAATATGGGCAAGATCGAAACTCACCAAGTCACGATTTTAACGAAATTGTAATTGGCTTCACTTAACATGAGGGCTCTAATATTTATTTTATAGCACATCAACTACCACCACAGCAAATCCATGTGCATGAAGAAAAAGTAATCTCTGCATCATGACTGTCATAAAGATTACTCAGCTCGCAATATCACAAGTCGCAAGATGGATATGCTGTGAGGAATTGTAGAAATTGTAAAAATAATTATGATATGTATGCGGGGGGGGGAAGGGAAGGGAAGGTCTGGCAGTATGAAAAGCAAGTAAATGGCATGGCGTGCAATCTGCCAACATTTGCCCCACATTACATACAGGAGGGTATAAAAGAAAAATAAGTCAGTTACTGAAGTATCCATCTGGTAAAGATCTGTACCAAGTTTCCAATGACATGGGCATCAGTTGCCTCTGAAAGGTGTTAACTTGTTTTCAGAGATTTGTGGGTGTTGTCCTTACAATGGATAGTAAAACTGCCATAATAATCCAAGCATATGTCACAAGCGGTGCTTGCTGAGCTAATTTAATTTCTTTATTTGTTTTCACTTAATTGATTTTTTTATTATTGTGTGTGTTTCTTTATTATTCACTTGTTTAAATTGATTTACTGGTTTGCTTACTTCACTAATTGTTTAATTCTTCACATGTGTTTTCAATTACTTGCACAAGTTCATTTCAGCACTAAATAAGGCACACCTGCCATGTCCCGTTAGCCCAGGCTCCAACAGAAATTGAGGCCAAAGAACCTCATGCCTTGGGTAGAGAGATGGGGTGGTATCCCCTCCCCATGCGAGTGGTCTGTCGAGCGATCCTCAGGCTAAGACCTGAGCCGGATGTGGTCCCAGGGGATGGAGTAGTGCCAGATCCCTTAGTAGCACTAGACGAACCCTTACGACGGTCACAGAGAGAGACCCGGGGGATGAGACCACTACGATACCAGGAGTGAGTGAGAGAAACAAATTTAGCCTGTGAAGGCTGGTAGTTGAGACAACTACAGATTTAGTGGGGGGGAGTGTCACGAGAGGTGCTTGCTGAGCTCATTTAATTTATTTATTTGTTTTCACTTCATTGATTTATTTATTATTGTGTGTGTTTCTTTATTATTCAGGCCATGGCATGCCATTAACTCAGCTGCCCCCGAGAAGAAAACCCCCCCTGACTCCCCTGATTTGAAAGCCATGTTCCCGAAAAGCTGAACTAAGGAAACAGGTACTGGAGCTTGGGCAAGTATTGTGGGAGGAACTGCCCGGTGACGGGAGGCAGGTACTGGCCACTGAAGGAACTCAGCTGAGATGACCAAGGCCGGTCTGTGTGCCGTGTGGAGACGGAGGACATGTTCGGTGATACTGTCCTCAGCGACGCGTGAGTGAGCCGGCTTTAAACACCTACCCCCGACCATGGTAGGGCTCGTGGGCAGGGGGAAAGCAGAGGTTGCTTTGATCATGACAAGGCCTGATTTAGTAGGGGAATGCCCAGGGATAGAGGTTCAAATAGAAGGCATCAAGATGCAATGTGTGTTAGACCCGGAATCCCAAGGGACACTGTTTAGCGAGTCCCTGTTCCAGCAGTATTTAGGCCCCCGTGCAATCACGAGAAGAGAAGAGACCACATGGTTAAAGATAAGAGCCGCAAATGGACTGTAGCTTCTGTATATCGGCTATGCCTTGTTGGACTTCGAGATCGGGGGTGTAACGATTGGTCATTGTTTCTGACAACAAGTGCCACTGTCATGGGGGCTATTTGGAAACAATTATTTGAAGGTCAAAATACCCGTTGGGCTAAATTCTGGGGGGCAGCCAGGGATACCAATGCATGGGAGCAGGCTTTCTCTTTATGCAGGAGACTGGAGCTGGATACAGAACAGATGGTGGATCATGGGATTTCACACTTGGCCTGGCAGCCAGCAATACAGATTCCTCCCCATAGTGAGATGGTGCTCTGGGCCTGAGTGCAAGAGTTTCCTCATCGCAGCAACCTATGCGTGTTGGTGGAGTCTGCTGGCCAGGCCGCTGAGTGGCAAGTGGCACATACAGTAGCCCGGTTACATCATTGTAAGATCCCTCTTAAACTCATCAATCTCCACCCATATCCTGTAGATGTTCCCCTGTGGCGTACCCTCAAAACGGTGACCCGGATAGAGGGAGGAGAGGTCCAGACCAAATGAGGTTTCTCTCCAATACTGCCAACCCAACGTGGTGGAAGTGACCATGGGCCCTGTTCAAGTCACCATTACTGACCCTAGATTGGAATGGATGCCCTCAACGGAAGGCTTGACAACAGAGCAACAGCAGCAATCGAAAGCCATATTACATCAATGGCAACATGCGTGTCACAATCCATGAAGAGGATTTCAGTCGAACCAATGCCGTCTACCATCACATCCCCTTTGGAGCAGCTCCACCCTCAAGAGAAAGATATCGCCCAGTGCCTCCTTCACTGTACCAAGAACTGTGGTTGCTTCTCCAACAGATGGAGGGCCAGGCCATGATTCAGGAGAGCAGTAGCCCATAGGCTGCACCGGTCATCCTTGTAAAGAAAAAGGAAGGATTTTGGAGATTTTGCATGGACTATCGGAGGCTAAACTCTGTTACATACAAGGACACATACCCCCTACCCCGTATTGGAGAGTCCTTGACCACCCTGACCGGCGCCGAGTGGTATTCAACCTTGGACCTTGTGTGGCTATTGGCAGGTGGAAGTTGACCCCTGCGACCATGAAAAGACCACCTTCACCATACTGCTGGGACTCTGAGTTTGAGAGGATGCCTTTTGGATAATGCAACGCTCCAGCGACCTTTCAACGGTTAATGCACCGTTGCCTGGGGGAGCAGGTAAACAAATCTCTACACTTATATATCTTGATGATATTATTGTCCACTCCCCCAGCTTTGAAGTCCATCTACAGTATCTTCAGCAGATCTTTGTGACCTTTGGCCAGTATGGACTAAAACTGCAACTTTGGAAGTGCCTCTTTCTACGGAAGGAAGTAGGCTATCTGGGGCACTGAGTGAGCAGGGACGGTGTGGCCCCAGATCTGGAGAAAGTGATGGTAGTGGAAGGTTGGGCTGTGCTCACGACAATAAGGCAGATGAGGTCTTTCCTGGGGTTCATTGGCTATTATCGACACTTTATCCCTGCCTTTGTGAAAATAGCCATTCTCTTACATAAACTGCAGGTGAAGAACAATGCCACGATTGTCTGAACTCCCCCCGTGTCAAGAGGCCTTCGACTTTTTGAAGGCTAACCAATTGAGTGCACCCATATTGGCCTATGCAGATTTTTCCAAGCCTTTTGTCCTCTACACAGATGCCAGCCTGGATGGTTTGGGAGCAATCCTGTCTCAGGTCCATTAGGGGAAGCAGCATGTCATAGCCTTGCCTGAGAGGAACGACCAGAACTACAGCACCTTTAAATTGGAACTGTTGGCGTTGAAGTAGGCCGTGACTGAGAAGTTCAAGGATTTCCTCTGGGGGAAGAAGTGTGTAGTGTATACAGACAATAACCCCCTGGTACGGCCCAGTTGGAGGTAGTTGAGCAGAGATGGATGTCTCAGGTATCCAATTTTGACTTTGAGATTAAGTATCGACCTGGCTGAAATAATCAGAATGTGGATAACTTGTCTCGCTTGCCAGGAGATTGACCGGATGAAGGGGACGACCAGGTGCAGGCTGTGGCAGCTGAGGACAGTGCTGGGACGGTCAGAGAAGGACAGGATGGGCCTTTTCCTTGGGCCCAGTTGCAGCAGGAGGACCCTGCCATCCAGCAGGTAAGGGAGTGGGTGCTAGCGGAGAAACTAACTTCCGGTGTTGTACAATATTCCTCCACTACAGAAACTAAGCAGATTCTGCAAGAATGGCCGAAATTGAGGGTCCACCAGGGCCTGTTGACCATTCCATGAGGCGGCCAGTCATGTAAGTAGCCTCTGGACTCTATCCATTTTAAGTAAGAGCTAATTCTGGTACGGGATGGGGGAAGACTCCAAACAATGGATGGCTGAGTGTGCTCAGTGCTCCTGGGCCAAGGCATGGCCAGAGGTGGGACCCCCCCTTGTCCCTATAGTGAACTCTTACCCCTTAGAAATAGTGGCCATTGATCACCTGTCCTTGGGTAGACCGGAGAACTATTACCCCTACATCTTGGATGTGCTCGATCTATTTACACGCTACACCTGGGCTGTCCCGGTATGTGGTCAGACAGCCCCTACTACAGTAAAAGCTTTACTGCCCGGAGATGTTTCATAGCGATACGGGGGCTAGTTTTGAGTCCCAATTAATGGCTGACTTGGGCAACCTTTATGGGATTAGAAAGAGCAGAACCACCCCTATCATCCCCATGGTAACAGCGCTATTTGTTGTGAACCATAGGGGAGGAACAGCATCATTGGTCTGAGAAGCTTCCTGCATGCCTACAGTAATGTAACCCATGACAGTGCCGGGTACTAACCCTTTTTCCTTTTGTTTGGTAGGCAAGCTCAGCTCCCAATCAATGTGGTAATGGGGGCCTTGCCAGCAGAGATGCCTCAAACATTGGAAGGGTGGGTGGCTGGTCATGGCCACAGGTTAGGGGAGGCGTATCATGCTGAGGCTGGTAAGGTCCAGAAGCACCAACTCAGAGATAGCTGACGCCGGAGCCATTTGTCATTGTGACACTGTTAAGTGGGTGGGGTCCTGCATACAAGATACGACCCAAAGGGAGAGATGGCCCGGAGCGTACAATACATCATCGCCTTTTACGTGTCTGACATGTCCCGTTAGCCCAGGCTCCAACAGAAATTGAGGCCAAAGAACCTTGTGCCTTGGGTAGAGAGATGGGGTGGTATCCCCTTCCCATGCGAGTGGTCTGTCGAGCGATCCTCAGGCTAAGACCTGAGCCGGATGTGCTGGTAGTTAAGACGACTACAGATTTAGTGGGGGGGAGTGTCATGAGAGGTGCTTGCTGAGCTCATTTAATTTATTTATTTGTTTTCACTTCATTGATTTATTTATTATTGTGTGTGTTTCTTTATTATTCAGGCCATGGCATGCCATTAACTCAGCTGCCCCCGAGAAGAAAACCCCCCCTGACTCCCCTGATTTGAAAGCCATGTTCCCGACAAGCTGAACTAAGGAAACAGGTACTGGAGCTTGGGCAAGTATTGTGGGAGGAACTGCAATGCCCTGCTGAGCTCTTGTTAGGGGCATGCCGACAGAGCCAAGCAGTCCCCCACGGCCCGGTGACGGGAGGCAGGTACTGGCCACTGACGGAACTCAGCTGAGATGACCAAGGCCGGTCTGTGTGCAGTGTGGAGACGGAGGACATGTTCGGTGGTACTGTCCTCAGCGACGCGTGAGTGAGCTGGCATTTAACACCTACCCCCGACCATGGTAGGGCTCGTGTTTTCAATAGCTTGCAAGAGTTCATTTCAGCAGTAAACAAGGCACACCTGCCCAGACTAAATGAGCGTCCTCCCTTCGCCCAACCAGCACACTTTTCCAATCACCTCTCACTCCAAGACTAAAACTCTCCCGGTGTATAAAGACTGCCTGAAATCCACAGAGGGCAGCGCATTCGGGAACACAAGCACAGGTGCAGGGCAGCAGATGGGAGTGAGCAGTGTGAGAGAACTGGGGAAGGAGACTGGAGACAGCGCAGATCACAAGGCAGGCTGATGAAGCTGTGAGGAAGTCCAGCAATCCAAAAAGTATTTAAGGAACTTTGATCGATACAGTGAGGAAGAAAGGATCCATTGTATAAACAGCTGTTTAAAACCCCTGCCACGCCCCGCTCAACAGTCAGTCACACCTGCAATAGAAAAGAACATCACAAACAGTTATACATTGCTGCTATTTTACCTACCTTACAGTGCCAGCGGAGATGAGGTCCCTTTGAAGCCATGGAGGTCTGGAGCCTGGATCGGGTCAGCCTGGGGAGAGAGACATGCTGTAAAAGGGGGTGAGAAAGGGATGTGTGTTGCAAGCCGCTGCTGTGTGAAAGTATAAGTCACTTATCTGTGTTGTGCAGGCGCTCTCCCTAAGCCCCTTCTCTCTGTCTCTCTCCTGTTCTGGAAGCTGTCCGCATCCCAAGGAGGAGTCCAGGAGTAGAAGAGCCGCAGGAGGAGACCCGTGCTGCCGGCCTCGATTGTAGCATACGCAAGACTCGAATACCGTGCACTTTGATCGGACGGACCGTGGGACTGTGAACTTTATTTTCTTTTTAATCTTTTTCTCTTGTGTAAATATCCTGGTGCTAATTAGTGTTTTATTTATGGCTATAGGTTTTTAGTATAGGTTTTACTATAGGTTTTTAGTATAGGTTTTTAGTGTAGATTTTAGCACTTTTTGTAGGTTTTATTTATCGCCCAGTGTTATTAAAGGCGATTGTAACTTAGTAGCTTTAGCCCTTGATTGGGTGCACCAAACATTGTGCCCTGCTGCACCCCTGTTGATGTAGTTGATTGTGTAAATAAACCCATTTACCTGTACTCAGTTGTCTGTGGTGCATTTCTTGAGATTCTGCTGAACCTGCACGGGGAGAAGGGGGATTCACAAGCTCCATCTGTAAATAAAATATCTGGGTGGCGTAGTGAAATTAGTGATTCAGTGTGCATGTACCCCAGTGGCACTGTCACACATATGCTTCTCTTCTACTCGTTACAACAGTTATTTATTATTATTACTCTTTGTTAGGATACATCTCTTTTATCCAATCTGAAACATAATTTAAAAGGGACCACATTTCAATGTATGGGACAAACAAAACCAAAATATGTTTTCCCAGAGGTCAGTGTATTCAAGCCTCCTTTCTCCTATACATTTGGGTTGATGCTTAGTCCCATTGGTAAGAGGCAGAGAGGGAAGAAAACATCTCCCGAAATATTTGCCATCAGCAATATGACAAAAAATTATTCAGTACTTGAATTATAACCAGTATATTGTATACTCTCTGTCTGAAATGGAACCAAAATTGCCAGGGAGAATTAAGTAACCAGTTTCTTTGTTAATTTTAGCTTTATTTAAATTAGTGCCATTTTTTAAGGATGCATATTTATAGTGTATTAAATATACTTGTTTCTGTACTACATTATTTATTAGTGAAACTATAGATTTACCATATGTCTATTTACTGCAAACTGCAGTTTTATAAGTTAAAACACAGTTATAGTAAAAAATACATATATAGTACATACAATAACTGTACAGTTAACTGTAGATGCAGATTTAAAATTAGTCAGCATAATTGTAATAAAGCTCCATCTGTATTCACAGCCATTTTTAATGTACTGTGATGCAGACAAGAGTTGAAAATACACACAGTATATTTTTGATTAAAAACTTACACATTCAATTCTAAATGACATACAAAAATCTATATTGGATGAGAAACACACGTGTATATATATTTACAAAACTCTCTGGACTCTGGGATCTTACTGCTTTAGGTTTTGCAGATTTTACTTTTTTAATGTAGTATAGCTGTCCAGGAGTGCACAGAGAAGCACAGAAGGTGAGAATGGGGGAAGAAGAGGCAGGAAGATGGAGAAGGGAGACAGAAAGATAATGAGCTAACAGCTTATGGAGAAGAGAAAAAAGACAAGGGGGATACAGGGGTACTTTTAGGGGAATCAGGGGAATGAAAGAGAGAATATTGCTGGAGGAGAGCAGAGCAGTGTGTGAGCAGCTGCCAGCCACTGGACTGTCAATACAGGGCAGATACCCATAGACAGGGAAAGTGAGAGGAGACTGAAATGCCCGCTGATGTACTTTCTATTTGTTCCTCTCAGTCTTTTACGTCATAGGGATTTGAGATCCTCCCGAGACCCCTGTTTTTACTGCCTCTTTTATTCGTTATCACATCAGCCGGGCTATTCTCTTCTTTTTTATGATTTTGTTTAGCACCAGAGAAGGGAGTATGCGCGTCTGCATGCTGGGCAGAGGATGCCAGGTGCGAGTGTCCGATGTGGGGGCAGTCTGTGCTGATCAGGAGGTGGCCTGAATCCCCTGGAGCCAGGGCGTGCTCAATGTTCACATTGTAACTGCTTTTTTTGGTTGGATTTCATGTAATTGAATTGTGTTGCATTTTACTTGATTTATTTAATTTCTTCCTAATCAGACTCAAAACGGCATTCCTGCTCTCTGGGGCCTTGTTGGTGTTTTTGTGTGTGTGTGTGTGTGTGATGCAGTTTGAAGGTGACCTCACATTAATTGTTCTTATGGTATAAAAGTTGGTATGGAGATACCCTTAAGGAGAGGGTAACTGGAAATGAAATGTAAAAGCGGGTAAAAGTTTGGGTTTTAGATTAAACTGTCTAGAAGGGAATTGTAAATAGCGACTTGATATTTATTTATGTAGGTATTTATTTATTCATCTTTTATATGCCAATTACATTTCCCCTTCAACAACAAAAGAAGGAATGCTCTTTTCAACTTTTCTTTTGATTTCCCTTCTGATTGTCTTCTGCTCGACGAACTCTACACCAAAATAATACCAGAGTTGTGTGTGCCAGAGAATGTTAGCTGGTGCAACCCTTACATTGCCACTCTGACCACATTTATTTTTAACCCCTATTGGCTAGTAACAAGCCCTCCAGCTGCTCTGCTTTGAAGATCATGAGAGAAAAAGTTTGGAGTTTGGAGTTTAGACACAGGCCAGAGACATAGCAGATTGGCCTGACATGACAAATACTATAGTAGTTAGTATTTCCACAGAAAGCAAAGATGTACCATTCAGTTAGTTACTACAAATTCAACTGTTAAAACCATCATAACACCATAGTAAATATTTATGTATAAGCAACTGTGCCTGGTCCACATTTTTAATATAGTAAATTATAGTATAGTAAAGTATATACAGTATTCCATCTGTAGTAGTAGTAGTAGTTCTGATATAAACTATCAACAAAAATGTACAAGATACCAGTTTTCCTATAGTTCTAACAGTATTTACAGTTGCACTATTAAATAATTCACAACAATCTGTACTGGACAAAAATACTACAATTGTCTATAATATGGTGAAAAAATACTATTATAGTTTACCATAGGAATTTGGGGAAAATTATATATTTAGTTATTTAGTACAAAATTCACTGTTGATGAATAACATAGTTCTCGTAAATAAATTAAATAAAAAAGTGCTCGAAAGAATAGCTACAACTATGGTCTATGTAGTTTCAGTATAACTCCACCCGTGTTTACATCTCTTACTCCTGCTTTTGTTGTGATATAACTGCTGGTTGTCCCCTAGTTTGTTTACTAATCATTTACATAATTGTGTAATTATTCACATCAATCATTACTGGAACAAAACCCTAGAAATTATTGCACCATGATAGTGTATCTAAGATCAGGTTGTATGGGCCCCACACATGCACACAAACACCTGCAGCAAGTTAGTCTGACCTGGAATAACCCTGAGAAAGTGGTTTATTTATTGTACCTCTGCGTCCAACTTTAGATTTGAGTTATCAGATGGAGATCAAGCTAAGAGATCCTTTTCATTTTTGCCTTGGTGGTGTTGGGAGAGGGACGCCACCCAAAACGGTGGGGGAGAGCAGGGTTGACACAAAACGAAAAAGTCTGATGCTTCAATCTCCACTGTTTTCCAACAAGCACACTACTAAAGGACATCACCCTTAGGCGAGAGTCTTGCGCTCTCTTCTCCTTGTTTACTCATACTTGCACTCAGAGTCCACTAGAAAAATCTGCATAGAAAAAACAATCTGTGTATCCCTAAATATCTGCACAAACCTAAACAATTGTATAAAGAAGGACTAGACTGTAACCTAATCAATTGTGCTAACTGCTGTCTTTAACTTTGTGACAGGCTTCTGCATTGTAATAAGATACTTATTTAGAATACAGGGATATTTCCAGTGGGTCTTTCACTTCGCAACCTGAATGTTTTGCAACACCTTGAATAGCTGAGACATTTGAGGCTTTAACTGGCATGCACCACACATTTGCTGTATACATAGTTTAAGAATGGATAAACACTTGTTGTTCTGTGATCAATCTTTATGAAGGACTGCCTGCTATGGGCTGACCACTACTTCCCTGTGTATATGATATGACAACTTGCAATCCTACATATCAGCGAAAAGCCAAGATACGACTGTCAGAGGAGACCGGATCAAGGGAAGAGTCTTGTTCAGTGATAATTAGCAGACCAGTACAAATCTGACCTGAAACATGATTCTGTAGTTTCGTTTTCTGTTTAACACAATAGAAATGCTTATTTTTATGTGCACCCTCAGAGCCTAGTTCTTGCCTTCCCATATGACAAAACAAATCAAATTATAGGAGAGGTCTTTGTTGCAGTACGTTTAAATGATCTCTGAATATACTGAAGTACTGTAAAAACACACATTTAACTAAAACCAGAAGAAACATTTCAATTAATTCCATATCTGTCAATATTCCACTGCAGGCATTTCAAAAGTAAATAGCAGGGTTCCGAACAGATATATAGCTTTGTGTGTGCCTGTGTGTTGCTACAGTACAAATATGTTTGTTTGTGTTTCTTTTTACTGGTAACATGCTGACAATTGTTTGTCCTATTACATTTTGTTTCAGAGATGTTTTAAAGACTGTGATGACTGTCTGGAAAACATTAAAAAGGCAAACAAAAAATAAATAAATAATAATCATCATAATAATAAAAATACATAGACATAGACATTCATAGCTTCTAAACTATGATTATTATTTTTTCCTTAAGGATATCTCCACCTAAATATACTGTAAGAATTCATCACAAACCCATTACACAAATACAATTGCAGACTGACATACCCCCTCTATGTTTGGAAAGCCGTAGACCTCGGAGCTTGAGTACGTTGCTCTCTGATAAATTAGGTAACTTTACAGTTTGTGTTATTCTTTTTTTTCTCTCTGTTTTATGTGTATGCAAAATGTTTTCTGATTCATCTGTCCATCTGTAATATACCACAAGGTGATACACTGCATATCTATACAGAATAACAGTGTGACCTTTTAATTTATAATGTCCAAAACTTATTAACAAATACTTCTATGGACAAACATACTTTCAGTATAATATCAAAGCAGCTTTTAGAAACAAATCACAGTACAGTGGTGGGGGGGAAGTATACATTTGAATGGGAATTTTCCAACTGATTGTTTGTATAACAGGGACAAAATATAATATCATATGCACTGCTACAACCTGTAGAATGAAAGCTCATAAACATTATTTATATATTTGGAAGATATCAAATAAAGTTTACCTGCTCAGAGAACGTATGAATCGGTTAAAATTAAATTATTCAGGGAGCTCAGGCCTCTGAAAGAGAAACCAGAATCACTTGCACTAGTTTTTACACATTGTGTTGCAATATGTTTGTGGCCTGAAGTAAGTGTGTGTCTGTGTTATGTATTTGTGATCAGGTGCTGTTTTTTAATGTTAGAATACAATCTGACAACATATCCCCTCAAACATAATTACTTCAGAAAACATGTCCAGCTTTGAGGTGGTACATAATTATTTAATTTTCCGTTTGATAAAGTGACTTATTGTTATTTTGAATCGTTTCACACAACATGAAGTACCTTCTGCATGGGGTAAGGGATTGCACATTCAAATTCCAACAGGAAACAATACGATGTACCCAAAAAAGACAGCAACACCTTTTATGTGTGTGCGTCTGAAGATGCGACTCAAGAGAGAACTACTTGGGCCGTGAAAGTCTTGAAGGCTTCTAGGTTACTTCAGCTTAATCAGTGTGAAGGCTGACGTTCTAGGTTGCAAAGATAAAAATACTTTTCACAGACAAAAAATGAATTCCATGTTCAGCTGTATTACAGCTGATGTATATGCTAAAGTTAGGATCATAATGATTTCAATCACTACAACGTTGTTGCAACACTCCCATTTACAGTACAAATCTGTGTCCTTCAATGAGTACATTGTTTGACCATTATTTCATTTGGGGGAGTGAATTTCATGATTGACATCTTTGCACAACACCCATACATATATAAAATGTACACACACATGAAAAAATGTAGACTCTTCAATATTAGACGTTCAGTCTCCGTTTATGTATTTTGCATTGTTTTCTATTCAATTTTTATTTCTCGGAATGAAAACAAAACTTGCTACGCATCAGACTTGGCCAAAGTAAAACATTTTTTTTAAAGGACACAGTCTGGAAATGTACGCATTCGTTAGATCAGCAGTGCATTATCAGCATACATTTGCAATATTTTGTAATTATGAATTGGTGTTGTAAATTTGCAACCTGACATTTTCTCATACCCAATTCAATGAGCTTTATCACCCAATGTACACATATACAACTAGGTTTGTCAAACAGAATACCATCTGTGTAATTTATATAATATACATATGGATTATATTCCAAACAAGTCTACACAATTTCAAAGTTAAGGATAACTAATCACTTTATAAACCGGTTACAGTGTTTCAAATAAATTAAGCTTATAAAGAATTGTTGCTTAAAATAGTCCTTCAGCATATTTATTGGATGGCATTGGACACAATGGGAATACAAAAAGGTATAGAACTTGGTCAGTGAGAGCTTTTTAAACTATACCTTTTAAATATATACTAGTAGTCAGTTACACATTATTTTATATGTGTTCAGAATTACCTGAAGTTATAAGTGATTTTAATCCCCAGAGAATATGTATCAAATTTACTAGGCCTTCTCTGGCAGGTAAGACCCTTTCAATATTAAGATGAAGTGTCATATTCCTGTGGGCTTAGGAGCATTAGAAAAACTATAGGCTTGTAAACAGAGTGTAGTTCTGAAAAAGTTGGGTTACTAACCTGAGTCCACACAGCAGACTGATTCACATATACACAGATGAACTGGAGCCTCATCCAATTGAAGAATAACTATGCCTGAGATTACAGTTTGCGCAGTTTTGCTTAATATGTATATTGTAATAATGATATTGATAATAATAATAATAATGTGATTCCTGAATCATTAACATAATTTCCAAAAAGGCAGTAGCGATTCTCTTTCATTTAACAGATCTTCCTTTATAGTTCACGAGGGAATATATGTACAAAATAATAATCTATATTTCATTTTTAAGCAGTTTGTGAAAATGTATGTATTTTTTCCTTAGTGCATAGTGTATTTTTAAAGAATAACCTGTTTTATTTTTCTGTGTTTTGATCAATATAATTCAATAGCAGTTCCTGAATCCTAGTCATTATGTGTATATTTCAATATCTTACTAGTACTAATTGAGAGGAAAAGAAAACTTCTTACTCACCATCCACAGTTATGAATGAGATTTATAGTGGGTTCGCTTATCGTATGCTATTTTTGTTGATCACCTTTTTTTTTCAAACTGCCATTTGACGTAGAAACAAATATGCTTAACATATTTTCAATTAAACTCAATTCAGTTCCTCTCCCGGTGTCCTAGTCTACTAAAATACAGACTTCAAACAAAAGAACACGCCCTTTTTTCACAATGCAACCAAAAAGGTCTGTCATTTTCAATAGGTTCCCCTAAAGGCTAACTTAAATTACTGTCTGTTTCAGACATACACCTATTTTAGTTTTTACATTGCATATGTAAGTTTGCAAGCCTGAAATTAATTTGACTTCTTGATCACCTTTTTAAATAGAATGATCTTTTAGACATATACCTCAAGTAGATTTCCAATGATAGTGTTTGGATGTGAGTTAAGTTGTTTGTTTTTCACAGTATTTCTTAAACACCCAAGTTTCAGATCTAAAAAAAAATCCTGCATGGCTTCTAGCTTCATTAACAATGTTTGACATCATGTTTTAAGAAGGATCCTAATTTGTGTAAAAATCTCAATTGATAAAATTACAACCTTTGCACCCACCCTCCCCTCATCTCTCCCCCCCTACTTTACATGAGTAAATTCAGTTTGGTTTGAGGAATTTATGTTTTTGAAAGCCTGGAGTTTTAAAGATTTATTTTCCTACAAGAGCAGAAATGGAAATCAAACACAAGGAAAATAAAACACAGATCAAGATATGTCTATATTACAGCAGTGGTAGAGGGACATACGGATTAAAGCAGCTGTGTTCATTTCTCTTGAATGGTGAAGTCTCTTTGTGTCTCATATTTATTTATTGCAGGAAAGCATTCTTGTATAGGTTGCGATTCTGCCACTAATTCTGTATTAAAAAACATCTGTTGCTGTTTTGGTTTAAGTTGTTCTGTCTATACGGGCTGAAATAAAGACCAAGACAATCCCCAGCCACACTGAAACAACTGCAAGACATTCTGACAGTTTGTTATTTTCTTTGTTTTCCCAAATATTCCTGCAATCTAAACCCACTATGTCACCTTTGATAAACATACAAAACTGATTGCAAAGACTGTGCTCCTACTTCTTAATATGCTTTGAAGGCTCAACTGCTACTGATAAAATTAACAGCTATTCATAAAAATAAATAAATAGTTGCTGATTTAGGTTTTACAGCAAAGAAAAATGTCTGTATATCATAGTAGACACTGTTTTACTTTGCCCTGCTTGCATTAGTGGTCAGCTTTAACTCTTCAAAGGTTGAAATTTCAGTATTTATTCATTTAAAATCAGAGACTAGAGAACACAAAGAAATTACATTATATAAAACCCGAAAAAAACAGCTCATATTTAAATAGGAACATTTTCTCTTTTATGCTTAATAGGTGTAACTGTTTGAAATACTATTAAAGATGTAAGAAAAGGTGAAATTGAGAGGTATACAATTTTATCTGGATTCATATCAGACATTCAGATTTACTGATTACAGACTTTCTTTTCCAGATATTTTAATCCAGATATTCTAACAGTTTTAACCTATTTGCACATAAGGGAGATATATATATATATATATATATATATATATATATATATATATTTCTAAAGGGAATATATATAGATATATTCAGAATATATGGTATGTATGTCATATCCGTCAACTTAGATTTATAAAACACAGAGCTTTAGAGAAATTGATCTCTGTAAAAAAACTATTGAAGAGAAATATCTGTTCATTAATTTATTTGTTTGTTTATCTTATGTGACAGGGTACTTTTTAACCACTTCCTAAACACAAGAGCAGGCAGTATTGCTCTTCGTAAAATGCCTTAATTGGACAGTTTTAAGATCCCTCCACTTCTTATCTGGTCCCTTATTTAAACTTCAGGTCTTGAAAACTGTGTGTTTCCCCATCTAACATTTATCTCACAGCCCAGCATAGCTTACCTATACCCATCTCTAGCTCTATTCTGAATGGGCTAGGCCAAAAGCTCCAGTCACTGCCGTACCAGCTTCTGAAATCATTAGGGTGTGTCTTTGACTCGACAAACAAAATAGCACTCTCTGAATATATTGTACGTTTCTCTCAAGCAATAATCTGAAGACTCCGAACAGGGAATCTCAGTTTGAATCATAGATAGCACATGTATTATTATTATTATTATTATTATTATTATTATTATTATTATTATTATTATTATTATTATTATTGTGCATGGCTTTAATAGTCTTATGACATTCTATATTTTGTTTAATTACATAAAAATAAACTTTTTCACTGCTGTGGTACTTGCAATGCCAACAGTTGTAGTTAACACAATCACCAAGTCAACTGCAAGCGATTTCTACTTACCCTTCAAAAAACAGAGCCTGCTCCAACTCTTACAATACAAGCACTAAAATTCACTTGACGTTTAGTTCTGTTATATACATACTTTTTGCACAACTATGTGTAAGCTGCAAATCTGAAATGAGTTTTAAATCTATACCACACACACTCAAACTCAAAAAAGGGGGGTTAAGGTAGGCTTTTCTACAAACCTCTGCAAAGAGTTTCAGAAAATTCATATTTAGAAGTGAGTTTAATTTATATCCTTTTTTATTTTTTTTGCCATGTTTCTATCCCCCAGTAATTCATAAATATAAAAGGTTAAATTTTACCAAAAATATCCTGCACTGCTCCTAGCTTCTTCAGATGCCTTTTACTTGGGTAGACTCATTTGTGTAGTAATCAGTAGAAGTTGAAATCCTTGTACCCCCCCACCACTAGTAGATCTCCTCGAGTTTACATGACTATATTAACCTTGAAAATAAACTCCAATACATCTTAGCCTTGTGTAACCTAATACAGCCTGCTACACATTTTGAATTTCTTTTAACTCACGTGACACTTCATATTTGTGTTGCTCTAAAATGTTGTGTGAAAGACAATTGTCAGTCTATCATTAATCTTTATGCAATTGAGAGCTACATACCTAACACCTGCGTGACTGTTTATGAAATGATTTGGGTCTTTGTTCTCTACTCTTCTGGAAAGCTTTCCTTCATTTTCATGTAAAATAAATACAAATTAAAACTGTAACATTTCTATTTCATGTAGTAAATATAAAATAAACAGTGAAAACGCTGATGTAATCTGCTGTCAAATATTTTTTAAATGTATTTAAAAGTTTTTGTTTATTTTTTAATTTATTGAGGGTCCATTAGTATAGTGTGATTGCAGAAATACTTTCAAAACTAATCTTTGTCTGTATATAGACACCCCAGAAGAAAATGCACTTTGAATTATGACTAGAATTCTTCCCTGTTTAGTGTGTCATCATGACCACATTCAGTATGGCAAGCCAAATTATCATTTAGAGATATCTTTAATTAATTTAAAGATATCTTCAAATTTTTTGAGACATCTCTAATTAATTTAAAGATATCTTCAAATATTTCCAGATATCTTCAAATAATTCCAAATATCTTTAAATATTTCAAGATATCTTCAAATATTTCAAGATATCTCTAAATAATTAAAATATATCTGCAAATCAATTCGAGATATCTAATTTAAAAGTACATTTAGAGATATCTCTAAATTATTTGCAGATATCTGCAAGTCATTTAGAGATATATTTAAAAAGCACCTTATTTAGATAGCTCTAAATGGTTTGCAGATATCTCTAAATCATTTAAAGAAAATATATTTGAAGATATCTCTAAATGATGAATTGGCTTGGCAAACTTTCTGGGTATAATGTACTCCGCACAAGTTAAGTACATGCGAAGAGCACACACATATAGCACTTAATGCCATGCAGAGTTTAAAGCATGACTAATGCATGCAGCATCCGAACACAAAAGAAAACTGTGCCAGTGTCTGTACAAACTCTTACTTTTACCGTGTCTGAAAACATCAATATTGACAACACAAGCTGTGTTCTCTGTGTATTCAGCAAACCTGTCAATGTTTTAGATGAAATGGGTCAAATTAAGGGAACTGGGTAAATTTGCCTTGATATTTTACATATGAAGAATGTGAGCATGTTTAATATCCAGTAAGTGATACAGAATGAAAATGTGACATACCCCTGAAAATACCAGCTGCCTTATACAGACACAGAAAACTACTTTTTTTTTTCACCTCGTCCCAGCCTGAAAAAAGCCAGATAGAAATCAGAAACTAACCAGTAACATGTTTGTTTCCTGATAATAGTATTAATGGTGTTTGTCTGGGATCTCCTGTGTGTTGTGATTGGTTTATGATCCTCAGACCTTTGATACAGATGCTTGTATGTCCTTTGAAAGTGTATTGTGGTGAGGAAAAAAAATATTATCATAGTTTACCACATTGTCATTGCCCAAACTATAATTTTACCATTTACATATTTACAAAAATAAAGTTTATAAATGTCAAAACACCATAGCAATTCTACAGCTATGTCATAGTACACATAGGTTTGTTGTTGACCTGTCACTACTCACAAGTATTATACTTTTGTTGGCTATTTACAGTACCTGTAACTACTCTTTTTTTGTACACAGTCTAATATTTTCCATGCAGCTAATTCCATACTTACCGCTGGATTTGCCTACTTACTGATTAGTACTATTTGCTTTACTTGCTGTGATTAAACTTCACTTAACCGTGTTTGATCTTTGTCTGTGCATATATATACTGTGCATGTGTTTATAATGCTGTCATTTTACTTACAAATAAAAAGTAAATTAGGTTTGTTTTTAGTATCTTTTTTCAATCTTACAAGTAAACTATGTTGCTGATTACAAGAACGGGACATATAACTTTTTCAAAAACGATTCAAAAACTATTAAACTGTTTAAAAAATAGTTTTTAATTGTTTTTTTATGTATGGATTGTTTTATTCATTTAATTGTGGTTTTGGACAACAGTACTACCATCATCATCTTACTACGTTTTCCCTCACTATTATCCCCTGGTGCGCTTACAGTTTCAATCACATACCGGACGTGTCTATTGAAGTGACACATTGTCTAAATTAACCTCTCCAAAGCAAAACATTTTAGGGAGTGAATGCAAAAGCTGCACTGGGATGGGACCAGAAAGTGAGTTCTTACCTGTGTCCTGCCATTGAGTGTTTCTCTCTGGGTCCCAGCTATCCTTTTTGGTCTAGTGAGACCAGGCTGCTTTTGGACACTTCTCCAATGCGCTTTTGCGAACATCTGGGGATACCAGTTCAACGTCGCCTGCTATTTCTTCCCACCTGAAAGAAACATCGAATCGATTCAAGTTAAAACGTCCCGACTCAAAACAAAATGCTCTAACAAAGATACAGTCACTTTTTTTTCCTGCAGAAGGTGATTAGCACTTTTTAATGCCTTATTTTGAACAGTCCGGGAGTGACCCAAGCGCGTAACCCCTTGTGCCTCTCTGGATGAGACTCGCGTAAAGTCGCCTGCTCAATCCCTTAGCTGCCTCCTTAAAAAAAATAAAACGCGCAGATTTAAGAAATATAATAACTTTCAAACAATTATATCACTCCTTGACATTGCAACATTTGCACAACCGAATTTTTAAATGTAAAACAAGTACTTCGCATCCTGTTTAATGTTGTGTGTAGTATTTGTACCACTGAGGTAAAATACTGAATGAAACAAAGGTCGTCCTCTATAATTTGTATTTTTTCAGTACCTGTCAGTGACATATCCCCCATGGCTTCCTTTCTATTTCCAAATGTAGACCACTTAAAATAACCCAGACATCCAGATTCTTGTTCTTGGTTTTTACTTTCTCAACTATTTTTTAAAGTTTGTAACACAATAAATCAATATTCTGACCCCCATTCCAGATCCGTCTGCCTCTAATTCCCACACAATGTGACACCTTCATAGTTTATCAGTCCTTTGGCATGCCAGATATGACCTGTAATTGTGTTCAAACAAAGTCAAACAAGTCAATCAATGTCACAATCTGACATTTGACCGTATGAGAATAAACTACAACTGTATATCCTCCTGATGCCTCGAAAGTTGTCATAAAACCCGAGTCACGACATTACAGGATAGATGGAACAGGCGATGAAAGACAAAAGAGGAGGAGGGAAAAGGGGAGGAAAAAAGGACTGAAGTTCTATCTTTAAAGGCATTAATACCTTTAACCAGGATTGCAAGTATCAATGGAGAAAACATCATCAAAACAGACGCAGCTTGACAAAAGGTTTATGCTTTGTGTGGGATATCCAGAGAATTAAAAGCTCACGCTATGTTTAAAGAAATCAGTCAGGTCTGCACGCCCATATTTAGAATTGAATTGAAATTTCTTTCAAAACATGTGGAGTAACACTTTTTTAGATCTAAGAATATGTAACACTTTTATATTTTGTTTACCCTTGGTTAGGACTACGTCATTCATTAAAGTGAGATATTTGAACAAACTTTCAAGTTGTTGGTCTGTGTTGCTTTCTCAAGCCTACTTCAAGACTGGATCACCTCAGTGTCGGTGATAATAATATTAATCATCATCATAATCATAATACACACACACACACACACACACATATATATATATATATATATATATATATATATATATATATATATATATATATATATATATATATATATATATATATATACCATAAAACTGATGGCACTAGAGTTAACCTGCATTACTGTAAACTGCATAAGTGTGTTGATTAATGACGTCTATTAATTAATGGGACTACTATTACCAATAGTATTATTATTATTATTATTATTATTATTATTATTATTATTATTATTATTATTATTATAGTTGCTAATGTCGTCAGTGTGATTTAATAATGGGCGACCACTGGCAAAGTGTTCTTCAGTGATCCGGATAGTTACTGTAAATAAAAAACTGTAATGCTATATAACACTTTAAAGGGTGGGGGGGGGGGGGGGGGGGGGGGAGGGGGTTAAGGGTTTGGGGGTAATATGCATTTTGCAAGTCATAACAGTGAAGCCAAACATTAGTAATAGTAGTAGTAGTAGTAGTAGTAGTAGTAGTAGTAGTAGTAGTATGTGTTATGTAGTAGGTGTATGTTTAAATGATGAATGCAAATTGTTGTTTCCACTTCATCAGGCTGTTTGAGTTATATGATGGGGTGACGCAGTGCAAATCAAGTCTTAATCCATTATTTGGGGAAAGTGGTGTGTAAGCGAAGATTCAAATAACATCACTCTATTGCGTGCATGTCCACATAACTTGTTTTCAAAATGTCTGCAACCTTGGACCTTTTAGGCAGACGTCTTGAATAGTAACAGCACTGAGCTATTCGATAATTCAGTTAATGATATTTCCAATTTGCCCAATGTATAAAGACTTAACACAAAAAAAAGACCACGTCAGTATGAAATAAAATCCTAAGAGACGTTTCTCCTTTCAAAACAACAGCTGAGAATGTAAAAAAAAGTACAATTATTCAATGTGCTCAATCTCACAACTTAATGACACATGTGTCAGCCTGTGGATCAGTTATGTTTTACGACTTAAGTCTATTGTATTTACTGCTCCACTCATAAATAAAATGTATAGATCCCCTTTTGGTATTCCCTTCAGTGTGTGTGTTTGTGTGTGTGAGTTAACGTGCATAGTACTCAATACTTTTCACAGTTATTAAGTGCGTAGTAAATTGTAAAAACCGTGTGTGTGTGTCTGTGTGTATATTGTTGTTTCTGTGGATACGTAAATAAATATGTATATTGTATCCCTTAACTAATAGTTTACACGTGTTTTATGACTGAACTTTGTTCAGGTACGCACGTTCAGGATATTGGCCTCTCTTACAAGTTGTCACTAATTATATAAACAATAAATATGCTTCATAGAAGAAATATGACAACTATGTATTGATTTATGAAAAGATTTGTATACATCTTTCTGGTGTAAAATAATTGATCAAATCACAGCATATGGCCAGGTATCAGAATAATGTTAACAGGTTTCTATGGGTAGTTTGTCACAATTAATTGTTTTAGTTTTTTTTTTTTTTTTAATCTTGTCTTTGCTTTCAGTGAAAACGTGATAATATGTGTTAGTTATCATTTTACTATTTTGAACTGCACCACAAATGATTATTAATGGGCTTTGTCTTTTGAAAGGAGTGAGCTTGTATACGTCTAGACTGAAGTAATAGGAGAGTAAAATAATCAATGCTGAAAACTTGAGAAGTAAATCCCTGACTGTTTCTTTTGACATTCGGTGGGTGAGGGGAAAACGTCTGTTGTGTTTTGATCATTTATAAAAAATTACCAGTCGTCCCTTCTTCAAATGAAGCTGGCATTACCTGGACTCTTATGTCAGTTTTGAAACCCCAGGTTGCGTACGTTTTTCACCTTTTTGTCTTTTAAGAAATAAAACTCAGAAAAATATTTTAATGACAGAAGCAAACAAACATGTAAGAAGACAAGTGCATGTATAGTGTCATGTACCTAAAGTCCTGTGTGATCATTGTAATTGTAAAAACAGTTTGGAGGGGAAAAAATGCTTTGTTGTAATTCAGTAGTATACTGCGTGCAGTTATGGCAGCACAGCATCTGGATTTATATCCTGCTTTGAATGACAATATTAAGACTTCCTTGATTCATTGTCTGGTTTAGTATTTATTTACCTTCTCAATATGATATGTATATTAATGTATGGAGATTGGGGCCTGGTGTTGACTTTTATCTCCCTCATTCGGCCAGCCAGTTCTTGGTCGGTTGTGCCTGAAAGTTTAACCATGTACAGGTCTGATTTACTGCTGTACGGGGCTCGTCAAAGGACTGCTGTCAATCTGTCAGTCTGTCATTTAGACTGATTCCACGCTCTCCTGTGTTCAGTTGAAACCTTCCGACCGACGTGAGGCCTCCTTTTGTATATCTGCTGGTTTTAGTTTTTTAGTTTTTATGTTTGTTTGTTTTATTTGATTATATTTGCTTTTATTGTATGCCCTTAAAATGCTGCACATCATTTCCCTTGAGAATATTAAAGGGTCATTCTGAAAGCAGTGTGCAAAAGTGCTGACAAGAAGAAAGTTGGGGACGCCAAGAAATACACCGGAGGGAGCAGACTAAGTGGAGGGGTACTAGAGATTGGGAGGGGTGAGGTAGGTGAGGTTTCATCTTGGGCATTTGGTAAAATGGGAAATTGGATAGGCACTAATAATAATAATAATAATAATAATAATAATAATAATAATAATAATAATAATAATAATAATAATAAACAGTAAGTGGTAAAAACAAAACAAAGAAAACAAAACAAACAAAAACCAAAAAAAAAAAAAAATACAAGAAGCCAGTGAAGCGATCACTCTTCGTGTTCACGTTCGAATCGGCGAATGCGCCCTCCGCAAATGCTTTTTGGGGTAAGGGCTTCCCGGCATGATAGTTATAAACAGCAAGCCCAGACCGCAAAAAGATTCGCGAAGGACATTGACAATCCACATCCAGTCCAGTTCCCCAAAATATCCAAAGGGCACAGGTGTCCAGCAGTCTTCAAAAACGCCCCCGACTTCAATCTATCCAACAAGCGGCAGCTGAGGTGCCGAAGCCTTTTTTGCGCTCGAGTCTCTCCAACTCAGCGCCTTCGACTCGATACAGGGGGTTTCCAAAAAGGCCAGATCCCAATCCTGGTAACTAAGCGCTTCTGTCCACGGTGTTTTACTCCTCTGTGTTATTTCTCTTTCTTTCTTTTTCTTTCTTTTGTTTTGTTAACGCTGATGATGTCGTAAAAGGGATGTACTTTTTAAACACCGATTTATTTTTAAACCAACCCTGTTTTATTGTTGTTGTAGTTAGTATTATTATTGTTGTTATTATTATTGTTATTATTAGTAGTATTATTATGATGATGATGATGATGATGATTATATCCTCTTGGTGTGTCTCGCTGGTACTGCTAGGAGCTGCTGCTGCAGCCTGGTAGCTCTGCGTAAAGAGAAGTGCTCCCCCCTTCAACACTCAATAAATAGGCAACAGCAAGGCATCTCATTGGTGCAAACAAAAAATCGTCATCCACCAATCGGGGCCCTCCTCACATCAGGACCCCCCTTTTTGAAAAAAGGGGAAAAATAGAAAAAAAAATGTATGCTACAATTTGCAATACTGATTACATGAGAAGAAAAATACGGTTGACCACCTGATTTTCTTCTGATCTTTCTCCCCAGCTATAGGATGTTATGCTATATCACTATACAAATGCTAAAAGCAATATCATATACATTAATGATACATATAATCATAATAGCACTATTATTATTGGTAGAAGTATGTATAATAATAATAATAATAATAATAGGCTATATCAGTTTACATAAATCATAAATCTAGGGCTTATTTGTTACTGTTGCATGTACATTGAAACCCTCTTAAAAGTCATACCATATCACCAGTCAACAACTGTATTGCAGCGTTACGCGGCTTCAAAACAAAAATAAACAACATAATAAGCAGCACCGTCGATACTCCAAAACCGGTGTCCAGAGTTCATTAAGGGTCACCCCGACGGCGATACAACACTTCAAGAATCACAGCAAGTAGGACGACTTTGGTATTTCTCATCAAAAGCAAGTTTTACATCAACAACATCAAATGCAACGACAAGGAACGCAGGTCCCGTGCACGCGAAAAGCACATCCCAACTTCACCTCAAATCATTGTCACAACTCCTCCAAAAAGTGCACTTCTCATCCGCGTTGGCACAGCATCATTAACAAGCTCCTTCCGAATGAGTCAAAGGGGGTTGTTTTAAATCCCACTTACCATTTCGATCCATTTCCTAGTTCTTCTCCTTGCAAGACCATGCTTTAGTTTGATGTTTTCTTTTAGTCAGAAAACATTACAAAGCCCGGTGTCCCTTTCTGTGCAATTCTATATAAGTTACTGTACTGAGTGGGAGGGTCACGATCTTGGTAATGCTATATTTCTGGATCACTCCCCATATCCCCTTCTACAACTTAGTGCAAGGGCAATAGAAAAAAAAATCCAGCGCAGATGCCACCCTGATGTCGTTTTGATTGGGTGGTCTTTTCATTTACGGATGTCTCAAGTAAGTCACGATTCTCCCCTCTGTTTCGAATACACTGTGACTGGAGCCCCTGACGCAGCCAACGCGCATTACTCACTTTCACAGTCACGACTTGGAAATCCGTGTTGTTTCCACTCAAATTACACCGCCAGCACTGAATTATTTAAACGCATCCTGACCAGTCTGGATTATGCGTTTTGGCAGAATTGTCAAGCGGTTTATGAGAGGTGAAGGTAGAAAAATGTATTTTTGTAGTCAACACACACACACACACACACACACACACACACAGTAATATAGGGACACACAAAGCACAGACACGTATTGTGACAAACACTGCAATTGAAAACCATAATACATAGTAAGAGCGTTAGCCTCCCACCCCAGTCAAAATGTGATGAGTCTGTAAATACGACCACGAAGCTCCGGTTGAAAACACAAGCAAATATTGCGCAAATAATTACAATTGCAATAATTACAATCTTCGTATTATTTTTCTGATTGTATTGTTATTTTTTGCTTCAAGTGTAATACCCGAACCTTTGTGTGGATTCTATTTTTTCGAATAAACAGCTTACTAGTCATTGGTCGGTTTACGTTACCTTCTAGATTGAATTTGCTTCATAAAGAAAACAAAATGTATCAAGCTTTTCCAGGTTTGCAATGCAATCATGCTGTTCCGACCCTGTCCCTATGTTTTAGTTCATATTAAGATCATATTAAGAAATCATCCACAAAAAACGACTTGCCTGCGTGTATGTGTGTTATTTCTGTGCACCTCGCTATAAAGTTATCAAGAAAGTGCTACAAACGCCAATAAACGACCGACTGGAGAAATAAAACACATTAAAAACTGTACGCTATCATGTTTGACTGTTTTCACTTAAGATCTTCAAACTGTTTATCTTCTAACATTTTAGACGTTGCAGGTGACTTTGTATCTCGTTAATCTGTCAAACTGTCCTTGATGTGGTGGAAGACTGGGGGTCATTCTTAGTGTAGCATCATTGCTTTTACACAACATATTCCATAGCTAACATCTCAGCATCACTGAAGGAAAGGGACGGCTAGCATTTCAACCTCTCTACCAAAGCATGTAGTAAAGACAAGACTAAGAATTGTAAACGAAAGGGATATAAAATGCCGTAGTGTGTGGAAGATGGGAGTACTTACAGAAAAAAAAAAAAAAAAAAAAAAAAAAAAAAAAAAGATGACGTGGGTGGGAGAGTAATCCAAATAAAGCTGCCTATTGCCTCCTTTTCTGAGAATCAACATCATCAGGTAGAAAATGTTCAAAAAGACGCCGGCGGGAAGATCTGGAAAGCAGGATTGAGAGCATAAGATATGCAGTAGGTTACTTTTAATTCGTAGGCACAGTTTAACAGCTATTAATTGGGAGTTTCTAGCACGATGTCGGCTGGACAGCTCCTCTGGTGACAGCCTACTGAAGTGCAGCCCTGGCATCTCACCGAAGTAGGATTTGATAGTTTCCAAATGCGTTGTGCTGCAGAGACTACATGCAATCACTAACCGCCCGTTTCATTTCTTTTCAGCACCATCCACTCCGGACAGCTCCCGGGTTCCCCTCGTTTCGATGTTAGTGAAATATTTAGTTGGTATTTTTTCTCCCTCTTTCCCGTACGGCGTGTCGTATACTGTGTTACGGTTCCACGTCGCCTCGAAAAGGTTGAGTGCTCGTTTGCACTCATCAGAGGGGGTTTCCTTTAGGAAGCTTTAAAATTCTTGCGGAAAAAAATATGAAAAGAGACTCAACAGCGCCGACAGACAAAGGAGTTTGCGGCCGCTATTGATTCACAGATTTGCCGTCAGGGTGATTCCCCATCTGCAACAAAAAAAAAAAAAAAGGAAAAAAAAAAAAGAAAAAAAAGCCCGGTTTGATGTTTAAAATGCATGCATGAAAATTAAACTGCCAAACAGGCTACATTTCCAACATGCACAACGTATTGAAATAAATATAGAAATAGTACGTTACAAAAGCATGCTCAACAATAATATGTTGTATTGGTATAAACATTGCACGTGCATGGATTACTTACCAGTTTGGGGAAACCTCACTGCAACAAGGAAATACAAAAAAAATCTCTCTGTATATATATAGATAGATATATCTATATATATATATCTATATATATATATATACACATATCTCCGCAATTCATTTCCAGCCACAGTTGCAAACATTGCATGCATGTCCAAGTTTTCTTAGAGTCGCGCTCCTTTTTATACAAGTGCAACCCTCTATCTATTTCTGGACCACGATCAAATCCTGATGCTATTTTTAGTAAGCAGGGGAAAAAAACACTCACAAAGGCATCTCGTAGGAACGTTACGTGGAAAGCATTAAATGTACATTAATTTTCCCTCTCTAACTGCACTACAGCATCTGACTTCCTTTAGTTGCATCATTGCAGAGATTTTTTTTTAACCAAACGCCTTCTATTTTTTTCGCTGTCTCGTTTTTCAAAACAGACTACTTGACTTCAGTGATCTCGTTCACTCGTTCTCTCTCCGTCTCTCGCTTTTTTCCGTGAAGTGAAGCTACTGTCCCATTCGAAATTACAACGCAAAACGGTTTAACGTTTAACGGTTCAATGAAATATAGTCGGTGTGAAGAGAGAGGAAAATCCTTTGTTGTTGTGGTTTGTAGGGAACACGTTAAAACAACAATAGATTTTCCCACACAACAGATTTTATTTGTATTTTTCCACCACACATTTATCCATAAATGGCATTGCAAATCTTAAGGTTATATTTCCCATACTATTGTAAAATTTATGGTATAATGCATTTAGCTTACAGAAGGTTGAGAAAAAATAATAATAATTAAACCTTGCTGCCTCGGAAAAAAAGGAAAGATTTTTTTTTCTGCTCAAGGCTGCGTCAGTTACTAGGCATTGACGTCACGTTTAGATTCTCCTACTTTACGCCTATAGTTGATCATAAAAGACGTCTCCACTGGACTCAATGCATTCCCAGCTGTTATGAATTTTGCCCCAAAAACATTGCAGGAGAAAATATGCATTGGGTGGGATGGATAAAACACACAGAGAGAAAAATCTATTAAAAAATATATCATTATAATTATTATTTTTCTGCAACATTTATTCCCCTAAGCTTCACACCACTAAAGGGGAACACATCCCGCCCTCTCTCTCTGTATGTCTTTCTCTGTTCGCCGCACTTGCATTTTGCTGTAGCGAGGTATTATTGATAAAGCTTAGGTTTCATTCTATATATTTGTCAGGCAAACAGCCTCGTCTCATGAAATGACAATAACAGAAGCTTTTGCATTGGCTTTTCTGGTGCCCGTGCCCACGCACAATCCTCGCTCTCCCACGGAATCGACTCAGGCTCCCCATAGAATATCCACAATGCAGCGAATATAACAATAACAACAACATTATTAATATTATAACAATAAAATCGTATAGGTGATCAGAATATTAATAAAACCTATTTTACATGTTTTACTATGGGTATGTGTTTGGCGCCTGATAAATAAATACCACGCTAGATTGTGATACGAATACTGAACGAAGAATATTTATATAGAGAGAGTCACATCCTATGTTATTTGCATTCTCCCAGCCATCCTAGGCAGTCACGAGGAGTGTGAATACGGTTCTTTATTTAGAAAGCACGATTTCTCTGCACACAGGGGAAAACGTTTTCTTGAAATAGACGTTTCAGAAAAAGGGCAGCGCCTGTCGCCATAGGTTGCTGCTATTTTTAAACTAAATGCATGACTGTTCTATATGCCCAGCGCTGCAGGTTGAACATTACTGATTAATGCACACGGTCACTGAGAGAGGGGGGAAAGCAAAACTAGCGTGTACATGTATTTTAATCACACCAGTGCGTTTAAAGATAATCTGGCCGTGTCAGTAGGATATGTATGTCTTGCATATGTGTGTGTGTGTGTCTGTGTGTGTTTGCAGAAATTGCATTTGGATTGTGTATCGTGATGTTATCTCTCTCTCTCTCTCTCTCTCTCTCTCTATATATATATATATATATATATATATATATATATATATATATATATATATATATATATATATATATCACTGCATGTAATATGTTTGTAACTACATGGTTTGTTATAATTGTATTTGAATCATATTTACGCAGTAAGCTCCTATAGAAGGGAACTCCACGCTGTATCTGGCGTTTCTCCATATAGTTTGTGGGTAATGAATTGGGGTAATTCTATGGAGAGTCTGTTGCATAAACAACAAGGCGTTGCCTCAAAAGAAAGCCTATAAATGCCGTTTATTTATGTATGTATTTATCTGGATGTCTTATTTTGACATAAGTATTTAATACCCCACCACCACCACCGCCACAAACATACACACCCCTTCCTCAATTACAATGCCACAAATGAATTGTGGATCACAATCGGTTGTGTTAAGTGGAGGATTTCTGTGTGCTCTTTCTTTCCCTCCCTCCCTCCCTCCCTGCCTCCCTGCCTCTCTCTCTCTCTCTCTCTCTCTGGCTCCGTGTGGCTTCTCTGCTGCAGTGGCGAATCTTTCAATCAGAGGAACGGTAACAAATATCAATGAGCAGGGCACCTCCGGTACTTGCAATGAAAGTAATTTATCGCATGGGGTCGCCAGATGCAGCTGGAGACAGACTGAAAATCCCAAGCAACTTCCACGAGTTTCAATGGAGCTTTCTATGGATTAATGAAAATGTCAGCCAGAGGATGCTTTTTAAAGAGGCAGTATGTTCCATTCAGACCAAATCCGAGCGTCAGTTTCACAATGAAACTCGATTTTCTTCAATGTGAGCAGTGGCTCGTGTGATTTAATCTGCCCTTATGTTTTAAAATGCAAATGCTGACTGTCGCAGCCGGGCACGACGTAGCTTTATCTTGAGGATTTACTGTAGACTCAACACAACAAGCTAAATTGTTTAGTACCTCCCCCCCCTCCCCACCGGAAAATCGTGCGGTTAGATCGTGCATTGACGTTAACTATGGTATCACATTCTTTAAATGCATAGCGCCAGGTTAAAGCTCCGTTAGACGAGCTTTATTTTACCTTTTAAAAGTCGGTTGCCATACGCACACCTTTACAACCTTAAGGCACTATATATATATATATATATTCCAATATAGGTGGAATTGTATTAGTAGTAATAGTAGTAGTAGTAGTGGTGACAGTTGTAGTGGTGGTAGTAGTAGTGAATTAGCGAACTGAGTAAGAGGAATCAAAAATTATGGCAGTGACATAATTTATTTGGAAGCAAATTCAAATAAAATGAACACCATTTAGTCCATCGCAATCATACACAATTAGAAGACCTCTCTAAGTATGCACCATATTCAAATCTCCCCTAGTTGCGTTCTCCAGTAACAATGAACGTTTTCTGCTGTTTAAGTATGGAGGTAAAATGCACCTTTCTTGCTGAACACCAATACGATTTGGCATTGAGTTTGTATTCGTTAATGTTATTTGATGACATTTACCATATGTATTGCAAATTAAATATGCCATGTTCTTCGCAAGTGTAGGCCTTACATGACGCCTATACGTTACCCATTCAGTCACATTGTACAAATATGTACAGACTGTCCAAAACTAGATGTTTTACTATTATTATAGGGCCCTTAAATTAATTAAATACGTTAGTTTGTAACTTCACATAATTTATTATTTAGAACAGGTTTGTTTTAATATACAGTTTATTATCCGTTGAAACAGGGAAATGGCAAGAATTGAATGGTATTTAGATATCAGTTAATTTGAAATCCGCAGTAGGGCTAAGGATTCTCAAAAATGTTTTACAATGGTGTCACGGGCAATTTAGTTGTATGGGGAAACCTCCACATCACGGTTCATTTCTTGAAATGACGGGGAAATCGTCTGTATTTCTTGGGCTCCTGTTTTGTCTGGAGGTGTGTTTTATCATCAACAATATATTGTTAATCAGTAAGACTACTATCAGTAGTAATGTACATGCAGTTACAGAGGACAGAATGCTGCTCCCCAATCTCCCTTGCCTTCTAAAGAAAGCCAGGCGTTGCGTGTCCCAGTGGGCATGCGTGGCGCTTAGACTGACGTCAGAAGACTAAAGAAAAATACGTAATTCCGAGCTAAGTGATAATTGACTGTATCATTGTTATTATTTTTATTAGTAGTAGTATTTAAGTAGTTGATAGTTTTTAATATAATTCTGTCGACGTTATATAGATGTGTAAGGCTTTCAGATATACCATGACAAATTAAACTTCACTGAGGTTGTCCGAATAAAGGCCTTCTCCATATAGAATTGTATGTAAATAAGTACAACATGTATGCACCAATAAAGCACATTATAAAATAAGTGGTACTCATAAAATCACATATGAGGAGTGTTTGTTTGTTTTTGTGGCTCATTTATATAATATACAATATACAATGTGAACAATATCAATACATGAACGAGATGTGGAGAATATAAAGCAGAAGCAATGCTAACAATTTACAGTAGGAGTTCAACCCTCTTACAAGTCCTGGTAAAGGCAAAAACAACATACTATTTCAAGATAAACAGCAACACAAGGACATGCAGACACCAGTGGAAAATAGGAAGAATACTGAAAATAAGATGCATGTCTATACACTGAGAGTTGATGGTGTCTGCAGACTGCTCAGTCATGCTGCTGAAACAGACTCTCTGAGATCCCTTTCACCCCAAGCCTCTTTTCATTGTATTTATCCTGCATTTTGAATGTCGTCAATTTGTTGTTGTATGCTTTTCTGTTGAATAATCTGGTGCCGTTTTCTTTTTTCTTTTTTTTTTTGAGTATCTGTCAAATGTTATGAGCAAATCAACCATTAATAAAGTATATGTGCTCTATATAGACCCAGGAGCAATCAAACACTGATACCAAAGTTAAGTGCTGAACCTACACCTTAATAGTCAATAGGTAGCAAAGGACAGTATAACACCAAGTAATGAAGGATATCAGTTGTACCACCATAAATGCGTGGGTTTTTTGGGTTGGTTAAGTGAGCCTATCAGTAACCCACCACAGTAAGTGCAGTAGTAACAGTACCATCAAAATCCCATTTGGAAACTTAGAAACACTACTCACAGTAGTGGATTTTCCAAAGTGTCTGTAGGAAACAAAAATGCTGGTATCACATGTTCAATGGAAATGGTCAAAAACAGCTTTTATGTTGCATAGGTATAAGTAGGCTGTACGATCAGGAAAACAGATGTCTCTGTCTTCCAGAAGGGCTTTAGTAATGATCCACAGCCAGCAGGATGAACTCATGTATTAGGTGTGGTGGGTGATGGGAAAAAATGTATCCAGTATGGAGAAACTGTGCCAGGCACTCCCATCTACTGGGCAGTGATGGTTATTGGTTAGGGGATACCAAGAGGGCAAAGAGATCATTATTGCTACAGGAACAGTCTTCAAGTGGATAGAGATTAATGGCATTTCACATGCAGGGAGCTTCTTAATCTTGGGACATGGCCAGCACTAGAATCAGTGATGTGCCATGATAGACAAGAAAGCGTGCATTCAGGTGATAATCATCTCTCATTTAAAAAAAGTAAGTCTATAGAGTCTATCACTTCAACAGAGATAAGACATTTCAATTGTGTATTCATTAACAAACAAGGTGCATCACTGTCCCTTTTAATGTCCTACTGATTTCAGTAATAGGCTAGTTACTGATATTGCAAAATCCATTTGGTTTAAACCTTAAGTTTAGGCCTTCTTGCCAGATATGTGCAGTTATGTGAATCCAGAAACTGGCTTATAGTAGAGTTTAAATACATTGCATTTTTCTTTTAAATCCACTACATTTTTCTAATCATGACCAACTCAAGCCCATGTTTCAATTCACTAGGCATGGACAATGCAACATATTGAAATAAACCCAGGGCAAATCAATTCACTGTAGCTTTTTTTGGGAGGCGTTGCCTCTATTGCCTGATACCTGTCAGTTTATATGTTTTAAATGGTTGACATGACAATCCCATGAGTGCATTCTTTGTTAATGGTCATGGCACTCCATCTCACTAGAGATGTGGTCCAATGAATCTATGGTTTGTGCTATTTCGGACCAGGGGTGAGAGGAAATTGTGACACTGAGCTCATGAATGCACAGAGGTTTTATCAGGCCTCTGCTCTGACCACTGGCAGAGGAATCATTAGGTAAGGTTTAGCTGGGATAACAGAGCACTTTGTTTTACTTCTGGAGGGATAAGAAACATCTAAGTACTGCTGGATTTCTTCCTTGGTGGTGATGGCAACTTATTGGAAGACATTTCTACTCTCCATCATAGTGTGTGAGTGGTTGGTTGAAGGAATATGACACAGAATTTAAACATCTCCACTAGCTATCACTATTGAGCATCTGTGAGATGGTGGCACACATGGGCAATGTAGATCACCACCATCAGCTTGCATAGAAGGCTGGAATGCTGGAAAAACAGGGAAAAATAGTCACCTATCCAACATCATGTGAAATCCATCCTGCAGTAAATGTATAGTTTTCCTTTTTGACTATTTTGGGGATTGAAGACAATATTCATTTTGGAGGGTATTTACGTAATGCATGTACATCTTAGGGTCAGTAGAACCAGAAGGTGAACTACTGGTCTGCCATGGTGGGGGTGGGAGGTGTAGTCCTTGTACCAGCCCTGCCACTACCATTTTGAATTTATTTCCACCACCACTTAAAATTAAGGAGAGGATTCTTGTGGTCATTGTGTATATGAACACAATCAAACTTGAGCCAACTGGCACACTGCAGTGAAACTGTGTAATGACATAGACATTAATTAAATGCTAATTGTATTTTTCGTCAGGCAGTTCCCTTTTGGAAGACAGAGGTCTTAAAGTCAAATAAATGTTGGTCCAATGGAAGTGTGGAATCCTCTGAATGATACAATTACAGTGGCTGATTTCAATGAAGCAAGGCTGGGTGACCCAGATGGATATTAAAAGAAAACAATTGGCATGGCTTCCAGAGGAATGCAATGCAACTCTACGTATATGGTTCCAGAGCCCTAACTCTATGCTGCTTTATGACATTTAAGCTCTAGGTGCACCACAGGGTATAAGAGGTTGATTTCATCAGGGTGGTATACAGTGCCAATATCCACCAGACTAAGCCATTCCTTGTTAAGAAGATATATGATTAAACATTGGCATTAGTGGGGGTTTTTTTAAACACATTAGGGGAATCTACAGTATTTCAGTCCTAAGGTACGTACAGGCATTTGCAGGCTTTTTTTTCTCAGAAAGACACCACAAACTCCAAGAGTTGTGGTGAGAAAGTTGTGACTTACTTGTAGAGACTTGGCCTTGACCCTTTGAAAACCTTCACTGTTCTACTCCTTCTTATATTAAAGACAAACAGCCAAGTTACAGGGAAAGTTTAAAAACTATTATTATTGTTGTTGCTTCTTATGTAAAGAAAATTTGTTACACTATGACTAATACACATATATTTACAGCGGTCCATTCAATGAGAATTGACTTTCCACCGTTTGTAAATTGGTGTTTAAGATGAAGCAGAAAAGGAAGTGTGTGAAAGAGCGAATCTCCTAGTGTATTACTTTTGTTTTCCTTGACCTTACCATAACTCTTCTTGTATGGGGGGAGGTCTCCTTCATTGCTACACTGAGAAGTGGACGGAGAGTACTGCGCATGACCTTAGATGACTAGTTTTTTGGCAGCACCACACTGCTGAATAGGTATCGCTGTCCGTGGTGCTGAAATCATCCCCGACCAGGGAAACACAGTTGGTCTTTTAACACGGTAATCGTTTGCAGATACTGCAGTACTTTTCAAGAGTTCCTTTGGTGAAAACGAGACCGAGAAGGTCAACTCTCGTTTGCTTTAAACATCAACCTTAATATATATGAGCATTGTCCTTCAAGGTTCAAGATTGCTTGTACTTCCAAACATTTGTAATATAATAATAATAATGATGATATACACTTTTCGGTTATAATCTCTGGTTATTCTCAGTAACAGTGTTTTTACCTTCCCTTGACAGGTGGTAAGCATTCCATTTTGATCAAACTTTAAATTTTCTTCACTTTTTTTAATACAAACTGAGCTGTTCGTGGTGATCTGTTTAGAGGTGACTGTTTTTTTAAGCTTCTATCTACACTGATGCACAATACGAAGGCAACTCATTGTAGGTCTCATAAACCACAACAGGTGGTGAGCGAATCAACAAGTGTCTCCTTACACAATTTTACGAATTTCAATTTTAATCGAAAATAAAGCTATGTTGCAGAGGTTAAGAGTTTTAGCTATTTGTAGTAAATTGTTCGATAAAATCTTAAGCGTTGTAGTTCTTAAAATGTAAAATGTAACAGTGAAAAAAGAAACCCCACTCTGTGAATACACCCACGCAATTTTGCAACCTACTGTTGGATCGTGCAGAAAACCGTGAAGAACAAAATTTGCATTTTGACCGATTTCAATATGCCTTTTTTTGTGTCTACTCGTGTTTGAGTTTATGCACACACACAAACATGTATATGTATGTGTGTGTGTGTGTGTGTGTGTGTGTGTGTGTGTGTGTATATATGTACACATTTATATATAACGTGTTTTTTTGCCTATATATCTATTTGCCACAACAGCGTGATGCATTTTGTGTTCCTATTAGAATGTTATTGCTGATTCAAAAAGATCTGTTGAATTTGGCAATGTCAGCTTTTTCTGCGCTGTCCTGTGTTTCTACAATATTTAATGCCTCAGATAGTTAATGCATGTTTATCTATATCTATATATATCTATCTATCTATCTATCTATCTATCTATCTATCTATCTATCTATCTATATGTCTATCTGTCTCTGTCTGTCTCTCTTGCTTTATATATATATATATATATATATATATATATATATATATATATATGTGTGTGTGTGTGTGTGTGTGTGTGTGTGTGTGCATATGTACATTGATATACATATAACTGCCACAATATTGTTTACGGTTTCTGCAAACTACGCTTTTCAATACAAATGCAATTATGATGCTTGCTTTTAAAGTGCATTCATAGACTCTGAGGAAATCAAACTTTCAAAACATCAAGTCTCACAACACGGGCTTGTAGAAACATTCATCACCTACCTTAAAAATGCTTCGAATTTCATACACTTGTCTTTTTCCCCCCTTTCTTGTGCATAACGCTTGTTTTGTCTTTACTTTATCGTCTTTGGAGAAAAGTAGAGAGAAAGGATAAAAATGACATTATTTTACTTTTCTAGAGACGAGGAAGAGGGGTCACGTAGTGTCTCTCCGTGAGACAAAACATTTTGTGCAATGCCAGTTGAGAAGCGCGAGAAAAGGGTAAGATATCGAAGACAAATGCTATTGACAGTCGACAAATGAAGACAAGCTGGCTAATAACACAACCAATCGCTCCCAACGTGGATTTGCACACTCAATATACAACGCATCTTTCAGTGTCTGTCTATTTTTAGAGCGGGCTTAAGACTGTAAAGATGCGGCTTTAAAAAAATACACTCCTCCAGTGTTTCGGAAAAGCAAAGGTTTGTAGTTGAAGTGTGAGGGGGAGATTTATGCTTAAAACACCAGTGTAAATGGTCTTTACATAATTAATAGTTATACTGAACATACCTTTTGGGTGTTTCACGTAAATATGGATGACATTAGGTGGGAATGCGATGGTCGCTCGGTTTTTTAAAGCCGAGTATCTAAATGCCCCAGCCCCAGACTCTTGTCTCCGCCGCTAGCTCGCTTCCACCAGTGTGCTATTGACCTGCATTGACGTCATTGCGTCATTAGGTCTCCCTTAGAAACACTGACTTTCAAAAATAGTATCAAATTAATTCAGCTGGCAAGGGGGGTTAGTAGTTAGAATCAGTCATAAAACACTCGGATTTTCATCCCCGAGCCCCGGCTGATGTTCTGGACATCTGACAGAAGTTGGACTACACGGAGAACACCGTCCGCTAAGTGGAAAAAAGCAAGATATAAATGAATTAGATTGCAAGACCAGACTTGCATTTTTGCCACACTCTTGTGCTAAAAATAACCCACAGCCTTAGCTGACTGCAGTGCATTTTCGGAATCTTTCCGTATTTAGCCACCTCTCATCAGAATGACAGAAAGCATCACTGTCCCAGCTCAGGTACAAGTATTGGCACATTATTAAACCAAAAACAAACACACATACACATACATATATAGATATAGATATATAGATATATAGATAGACAGATAGATAGATACAGATAGCCATAAAACAAGACTCACGAAATAAACAAACAAATCCACTCACGCACTCAAGCATGTGCACTTTAGCATAAGCCTTTGTTTTAACACCATTCTGGGGATAAAAAGTACAGACTCGCAGCGTTTTCTGGTTTAGCATTATTTTTGGAAATGTTGATTCATTATGCCATGCTGTGCAATTCAAATATATCAAGAGAAAGCAAAGCACATGCGGGTAATCCGTTTTTTAATCGACATTTCTTTAGTTAGTACTCTTTTATGGCGAACTCCATCTCATAGTGCTTTAACCAGTCGGGTTATACCAGGGCAAAGTGCAGTAATATTACTATTTCCCCATTTTTAAGGAGTGTCATTTTTAAGCAATGTCTTAATATATTTATAATCAGAGAATGACATACAGGAACACATATAGTCATTATCACTAAGTCCAATACTTCATTGTGGTTTGGCATACCAGAGGCTTGGCCCTACCCTCAGCCAGTATACCCTAGCCATGTGCACAGTCATGTGTTGGTGCTGCCTTGGACAAATTAGAGTAGAGGCTGCATTTCACACCAGCTTGGTTTGGTAAAGGAGTGCAGTATTTATTGGATGGAAGCAGTCACGATGGGAGGAGAGAAGGTTGTGACAATAAGGAGCGGGTGGCTTCAATGCAAAATGTGCTTCACCCACAATTATTAAGGGAAAGGCCAACTGATCATGGTGTGGTGTGCAGAGAGGAATAAGGCCTTGGAGAAAGTGTTCTACGCAGACGCTCAAGCTTACATAGATATGACAATTTATTTATTTATTCATTTTACATTTGACTCGTTTCATAGTTTTCCACGCTTCTCAATGCTTCACCTCATTCATAGAACTAAAGGCAGCTGGGAAATATTAGTTAGCCTACTGAAATATATAGTTGCATGTATTTGCCCAGTTTCCTGACCTTTTACCAGGTTTGCACCAAATTATAGATGCTTTATGTCTGTTTTTGTTTTTTTGCATTTCCATTAATCAATTAATGTACAATGAAGATGTTTAAAATGACAACGAGTAGAGGGCTTGGATTTGGTTTGTCTCCGTTTTTGTGTAACTCATAATCTTTATGTGCAGATGCCAAGACTAGTCCATTAGACCGTTACATGTATTGATTGTGTCATCAATGAGAATTATCAATGAGTTTGAATTGTGAATGGTGGAACAGTTTCCTATATGACAGAACAGAGGTAGAGGTAGATTGATTCCCTCGTATTACATGCAGGATTTAGTCCACACAAAAGTCACCTTTATGCAGAAATTTTAACCAAAAGAATTAGGCTACATAAAATTATAAGCATTTAAAAAGGAAACACCCGATGTTCAAAAACACTGACTGAGGTCTCCCAGGTATGCTAAAGATTTACTAAAGGTTATTCTACTTTTAGGTCTTTGGTAATTGTAGTGCTGTCTGTATGTGACTCAATTGCCAAAACAAAGTAGTTTAACCGTAACTGTTAAGCAGTACATTACTGTGAAAATGAATTTGTGGCACTAGCCAATTCATATGATTGCTTTCCTCTGTACCCATCATGCGGTTATAATGGTTATACTGTTTTGTTTTGGTTGGTTAAATCAGTAATATGTTGGAAGCTGATCACCCAAATTATATTGCATGATATTTGGACATTCTCGGCTTAACATTGTTGTGTAGGCTTCATAGCAACAGCTTCAGGTTTCAATCTTGGTTCTCCTTTACCCAAGGTTGTAGATTAAAATCTGAGAAATAACCATGCTTTGACGACACTTAAATACATTTCATTAGAGCTGTGCTACTATCACAAAAAATACAAGACCTGGGTTGACTGTCAGCTGTGAACCAAAGCTGTAGTTCTTGAGGGCCAGCCATGACATTAATTTTAATAATCATTATCTTTTACTGACAGTGTTGTTTGTTGATATCCATTTAGTACACTCATAGACGATTCATACCTGATCTACAAGTTGTTGCAGATTGGATCAACTAGATTTGGGGTTCAGAGGATTTCCTACACTCACATGCAGTTTTAAATGAGTGAGTTAACCAGATGTGTGATAAACTGTTCTTATATGTATAATTGGCAGTTTGAGTATGATCCCACTTGAGTTACTACTGCAGCACAAGAGGTTTTGGCATGTCCTTGAACTTAGCTAGAGGAATAAAAGCCACCTACAGGATAGTCTTTGCAAAAGACAGGAGTGGGCCATAATTTAAGGACAGACGTATTGTAGATTGAGGAATGTAAAGCACTACTGTGGAAGGGTTCCTGGACAGCAAGGCACAAGGAGCGGAATGGGGTGAGCAGCTCTTCAACTGAAGTCACCCATTGCCTTTTGCAAAGATGAGAAGTAATAAAAGATGTAGAGTCTGACCTGAAATGACTGAGAGGGTGTTGATGGAGGGGGCAATGCTTTCGGCTCACAGTTCACTGAAACAGAGACAGTTATAAAAGGAAAAGGAGTGGGTCGTGTGTGATGATGGCACTGACTGGTGCAGCATTTTAATTAATTCAACATAAACAAAAATATAACAATTATCAAATGCATGTTCGGTATTTTTCAGGTTGTTTGAAAAAGGCTGGGCAAAACAATTTTCTGCCCATGCTTACTTTCAATACCACAGTCTGCAATTTATTCCTGCACTATCCATCTTTCTTACTCTAAAATAACGGACTGCATGTGGAGAAAGGCTAATAGTCAAACAAACAACTCCTCCTGTAACAGAAGTTTACAGCTGTCCCAACTGACAGTTACCACCAGCTAAGTCACGCCACTAACCTTAGTCAATTTTTATATAAACAACCAATTACGGAATTAGCAAAGGACGATAAGAAAACTGCAATCCTTCAGCATGAATTCAGAAGGAGGTGTCACACTCCCCACAATAGTCCCATGCAGTCACCCAGCTATCCTGTTGCAGGTACAGCTCAGACAGCTTCAGTGTGAACTATCAACACTATCTCCACCAATGAATGAAGCTCAAGCTAGCCCTGCTCCCCTGATTGAGGAGATGAGAGGTTAGACTAAGTCTTGTTGCCCATCAGTGTTTACCTCTTCCTCTGGGTCAGGTTCAGGCTGGAGCCAGGCTGAAAACAGCATGCAGAATTACAACAGGGGTACATATCGTGGCACACCAGGGGCAACTGCAGGTGACTGGGCACAACAGGGCATTGGGGCATTTGTAAGATCCATGCCCATCCAAAACCATTCTGGTTACTCTTCTGTTTCATAGTGGAATAAGAGGGAGATGGTTTGATACTGAACATGTCTCGTGGGATGTGTATGCAGGGTTACAAGGTTACTGTGCTCCAGATTGAAACAGAAAGTAGAAGATTTCCTGATCTTAAAGCTCAATGACACAGATGTAGTGTTTTCTCTGGTGCAGTGGTTCTCTACTTCTAATCCTGGAGTATCCCACTTCTAAATTAGTTCATTGTAAACTTATATTAAATAATTTTCACTTAATTTGGCCTTAATTCATAATAATTAATAATTTGTTCATTATTGCCCAGTGGTGAGTGTGTATAGTTCAGATTAGGATGTAATTAATTGAGAGCTCACAAAAACCCAAAGACATAGGAGTACTCCAGGACTAAGGTGAGAAACCACTACTCAAGTGGTCGATGACCAGATGTACATACATGGGACTGTATGTGTGGTGTATTCCTTAGCCAATAAGACAAATTAAATTACAGACCAATCAGTCTCACCTGCATTACTTGTAAAAGGCAGCACTGTGGAGTAGTAGTTAGGGTTCTGGACTGTGCTGTTGTACCCTTGAGCAAGGTACTTTGCTTAGATTGCACCAGTAAAATACCCAGCTGTATAAATGGGTACAAATGTAAGTTGCCCTGGATAAGAGTGTCTGCTAAATGACAAATAATGTAATGTAATGTAAAATGTTGGAAAAAATGATTAGACAGAAAATAGAGGAGCGTCTTAATGAAAACCATATTCTTGTAGTCAACATGGGTTTAGATGAGGCAGATAATGTCTTACTAATTTATTAGAATTTTTTGAACATGCAACTGCAGCTGTAGATCATGTGAAAGCATATGATATGATATACTTAGATTTCCAAAAAGCTTTGATAAGGTTCCACACCAAAGACTGATCCTCAAATTGGAAGCTGTAGGCATTCAGGGTAATGTAAGTAGATGGATTATGAACTGGTTGATGTCTAGGAAACAGAGGGTTTCGATTAGAGGAGTCGCTTCTAACTGAGTGAGGTTGTTCGTGGAGTTCCACAGGGATCAGTACTATAATCTATATTATATATATAATCTAATCTATATTAATGATCTGAATTCTGGGATAGTTAGCAAACTTGTCAAATTTGCAGATTATACTAAAATAGGTGGCTCAGCAGATACAATCTTGGCAGCACAGGCTATTCAGAGGGACTTAGATAATATTCAGTTGTGGGCCGACACCTGGCAGATGAAATTCAATGTGGACAAGTGCAAGGTATTACATGCAGGTAACAAAAATGTCCACTATAATTACACTATGGGAGGTACAGATCTAGATGAAGTAACGCATGAGAAAGACCTAGGAGTCTATGTGGACTCCTCACTTTCTCCATCCAAGCAATGTGGGGAAGCAATAAAAAAGGCAACAGAATGCTAGGGTATATTGTCAAAAGTGTAGAATTTAAAACAAGGGCAGTGATGTTCAGACTGTACAATGCACTAGTTAGAGCTCATCTGGATACTGTGGACAGTTCTGGGCTCCACACTTCAAGAAAGATATCGCTGTTCTAGAGGCACCAAACAAGCATGATGGGTTGAATTGGCCTCCTCTCGTTTGTAAACTTTCTTATGTTCTTATTTATTATCCTGCAGCTTTAGCACTAATCAGCCAACCACCCCCACCCACAAATACATTACCATCACTGAACTAGGGAGATGATTCCAGTTTCACTTTCTCATCGTATATAGTTGAGGGGGTGAGCAAATTTCAAAAATATAAATATGAGAATGATGCTATATATGCTACACTGGTAGAGCAGACAAAGTAAGATAGCCATTTGATTCCAATGTATATAGTAGGGCACAACTGCCAATGTATTTTAGACAATCCTATGCAGAGACTCCTGTGAACACTAGAACATTTAGGTGGTTAATTAAATCATTCTAAGCTGTTCAGGTTTGTTATGTTATGTTAATAATAATATTACAGGGTGTTATTCTGCCTGGTATTAAAAATTCTGAAGAAGTTTAAGTTATAGGAAGAAAAGAAGACCCATATAGTTATAGCAACTGTTAAGTACCCACCCTCCAAAAGCATTGTTTTCAATCTACTGTTCGACTGATGATACACATTCATGAATTATATGGTTCAACTTCTCCTGCTGCTATTTTACTTATGTACTCCAGCTTGGAAATCAACAACAGTTTGTGTAGGCTGCTGGATTCACGTGATACAATACACAGAAAACCAAACATAAAAACATCTGACACATTTGATATAAGCGGCCTAAGCCAATGATACTAACTTGGGCATGCTTGTGAAGAATGAAGAACGAACATTGCAGTGCTAACCCAAAGGCTTGGGAGATGTCTTGCAGTGTATCTTGCCATGAGCTGCAGGTGTCTAAAGCGTAGGCAGTGGAAATGAGCTCATCCTGCCATAAAGTGTGCAGAGCTAAAAACTGTCCATCACAACTTGACCATCTTAATAAACTTCCCAAAAAATGAAGTCTTGACTGATAAAAAAAATATATAATATACACATATATATACAGTACTGTGCAAAAGCTTAAGGCAGGTGTGAAAAAATGCTGTAAAGTAAGAATGCTTTCAAAAATGAACATGTTAATAGGTTATATTTATCAATTAACTAAATGCAAAGTGAGTGAACAGAAGAAAAATCTACATCAAATAAATTCTTGGTGTGACCACCCTTTGCCTTCAAAACAGCATCAATTCTTCTAGGTAAACTTGCACACAGTTTTTGAAGGAACTTGGCAGGTAGGTTAGCCCAAACATCTTGGAGAACTAACCACAGTTCTTCTGTGGATTTAGGCAGCCTCAGTTGCTTCTCTCTCTTCATGTAATCCCAGACAGACTCACTGATGTTGAGATCAGGGCTCTGTGGGGGCCATACCATCACTTCCAGGACTCCTTGTTCTTCTTTACGCTGAAGATAGTTCTTAACAACTGTCGCTGTGTGTTTGGAGGTCGTTGTCATGCTGCAGAATAAATCTGGGGCCAATCAGATGCCTCCCTGCATGATGGTACTGCATGATGGATAAGTATCTGCCTGCACATCTCAGCATTGAGACCATTCATTCTGACCAAATCCCCAACTCCATTTGCAGAAATGCAGCCCCAAACTTGCAAGGAACTTCCACTATGCTTCACTGTTGCTTGCAGACACTCATTTGTGTACCGCTCTCCAGCCCTTCGGCGAACAAACTGCCTTCTGCTACAGCCAAATATTTCACATTTTGACTAATCAGTCCAGAGCACCGGCTGCCATTTTTCTGCACCCCAGTTCCTGTGTTTTCGTGCATAGTTGAGTCACTTGGCCTTGTTGCCACGTCAGAGGTATGGCTTTTTGGCTGACCAGACTTCTCCGGACAGTAGATGGGTGTATCAGGGTCCCACTGTTTTCTGCCAATTCTGAGCTGATGGCACTGCTGGACATCTTCAGATTGCGAAGGGAAGTAAGCATGATGTGTCTTTCATCTGCTGCAGTAAGTTTCCTTGGCCGACCACTGCGTCTACGGTCCTCAACGTTGCCCGTTTCTTTGTGCTTCTTCAAAAGAGCTTGGACAGCACATCTGGTAATCCCTGTCTGTCTTGAAATTTGTGCCTGGGAGAGACCTTGCTGATGCAGAATAACTACCTTGTGTCTTGTTGCTGTGCTCAGTCTTGCCATGGTGTATGACTTTTGACAGTAAACTGTCTGCAGCAACCTCACCTTGTTAGCTGAGTTTGACTGTTCCTCACCCAGTTATATTCCTCCTACACAGCTGTTTCTGTTTCAGTAGCTGTAGCACCTGTTTGGTATAATTGTTTAATCATACACCTGACTATATGCCTATAAAATCCCTGACTTTGTGCAAGTGTACCTAGAAGAATTGATGCTGTTTTGAAGGCAAAGGGTGGTCATACAAAATATGGATTTGATGTAGATTTTTCTTCTGTTCACTCACTTTGCATTTAGTTAATTGATAAATATAATCTATTAACATGTCTATTTTTGAAAGCATTCTTACTTTACAGCATTTATTTCATACCTGCCTAAAACATTTGCACAGTAGTGTGTGTATATATATACACCGATCAGCCATAACAGTATGGCAACCTGCCTAATATTGTGTAGGTCCCCCTTTTGCCACCAAAACAGCCCTGACCCGTTGAGGCATGGACTCCACTAGACCTCTGAAGGTGTGCTGTGGTATCTGGCACCAAGACGTTAGCAGCAGATCCTTTAAGTCCTGTAAGTTGCGAGGTGGGGCCTCCATGGATCGGACTTGTGTGTCCAGCACATCCCACAAATGCTCGATTGGACTGAGATCTGGAGAATTTGGAGGCCAAGTCAACACCTTGAACTCGTGATTCATCAGACCAGGCCACCTTCTTCCATTGCTCCGTGGTCCAGTTCTGATGCTCACATGCCCATTGTAGGTGCTTTTGGCAGTGGACAGGGGTCAGCATGGGCACCCTGACTGGTCTGCGGCTATGCAGTCCCATATGCAACAAACTGCGATGTACTGTGTGTTCTGACACCTTTCTATCAGAACCAGCATTCACTTTTTCAGCAGTTTGAGCTACAGTAGCTCGTCTGTTGGATCGGACCACACAGGCCAGCCTTCGCTCCCCATGTGCATCAATGAGCCTTGGCCGCCCATGACCCTGTCAACGATTCACCGCTTTTCCTTCCTTGGACCACTTTTGATAGGTACTGACCACTGCAGACCGGGAACACCCCACAAGAGCTGCAGTTTTGGAGATGCTCTGACCCAGTCGTCTAGCCATCACAATTTGGCCCTTGTCAAAGTCGCTCAGATCCTTACGCTTGCCCATTTTTCCTGCTTCTGACACATCAACTTTGAGGACAAAATGTTCACTTGCTGCCTAATATATCCCACCCACTGAGAGGTGCCATGATAACGAGATTATCAGTGTTATTCACTTCACCTGTCAGTGGTCATAATGTTATGGCTGATCGGTGTATATATATATATATATATATATATATATATATATATATATATATATCACTCAGTGGCCACTTTATTAGACACACCTATCTAGTACCAGGTAGGACCCACTTTTGCAATCAGAACAGTCTGAATTGTTCAAGACATGGATTCAACAAGGTGCTGGAAACATTCCTTAGGGATTTTGGTCCATGCTGACTCAATAGCATCACACACTTCCTGCAGATTTTTCAGCCACACATTCATGCTACAAAGCTCCCATTCCACCTCATGCCAAAGGTGCTCTATTGAATTGAGATCTGGGGACAGTACCGGCCATTGGAGTAAACTGAAGTCACTGTCATGTTCGTGGAACCAGCTTGAGATGATGCGTGCTTTGTGACATGGTGCATTATCCTACTGAAAGTATCAATTTGAAAACTCATAGACTGTGGCCATAAAGGGATGCACATGGTCAGCAACAATGCTTAGGTATGCTATGGCATTCAAATGATGCTCAATGCTTGGTATTTAGGGGCCTAATGTGTGCCAAGAAAACATTACCCACGGCATTACACGACCACCACCAGCCTGTACTGTTGACACAGAAATTGAGATTCAACAGACCAGGCAAAGTTTTTCCAATCTTCAATTGTTAAGTTCTGATGATAACTTTCCCACTGTAGCCTCATCTTCCTGTTCTTAGCAGACAGGAGTGGAACCTGCTGCTGTAGCCCATCCACTTTGGTTCAAAGTAAGTTATACAGTACACAGATCATTCCCAGGCCTAGACAATTGGCTGTGAGCATTTGTTGTTCACGCAACCTACTCCGTTCATTCACAACAAATATTGACTGGTGACTGGGTCTTGCTTCACGCATTGATTTCTTTTCATTAACAAAATTAACTGTGAAATTTTGAACTTTGCCTGTTGTTTACTGGGTTTCGGGTGACTATTATTAATATTATTGTTATTATTAGTATGTTTATTAAGTTTATTACTATTAGTATTTATTTGTTTTCCTTATCTCACGAGTTAAAACGACATGATTGGGCAATAGTAACTGGAAACAGAACACTGTAGATAACTTCCAAAATAAAAAAAGTCATTGAATTGTAAGGGCAATGATGAAGTGGTGTTTTGATTCCAGAGGGAAGCAAACAACATCCTGGAAAGAAACCTTGCTTCTACACGAGTGAAAACACAAGTCTTCCCCTATATGAACAGGGCTGTAGAGGAAGCATCATATCTGATAAATGGCTCCAAAATAGGCCCCAGCCTAAAATTAGTCAATATGCTTGTTGAAATACTCCCAGCCCTCCATTCATAAAGGACCAAAATATTTGTCTAGGTTTTCCTATTCGTGGGTTTAATTTGTTTGATGTCCTCCGGCCCCGGTTTAGGTGACACAGACACATTCTAGGAAACGGCCTCGTGTGTGTTGTTGTTTACTATGGGGAACTGCACGGGGGATTGTTTGAATTTCAAGCTCAGATTGAGAAGTCCTTCCCCTCCCCCCTCTCTGTTTATTTTTCCATCTCTCTTGCCTAAATGATGTCAATGGGAGCCGAGCTAGAGAGCTATTTATAGCGTCGCCCCCTCCCTCGCCGGGCCCACGTGGTTCAGTGCCGGCTGCACAAGAATAACCCAAAGAAGTCGCAGGAATAGGATTGGGCACCTGAATATTTATGAACGGACGGCTGCGCTGCATCTATCACATGTGCCCCCCCTGCGCAACACCCGTCTCTCAGTGTGATTCTCGACTCACAACAACAAGTGATTGAAAGAGCTGATCTCTCGTTTCATTAATTCATTTATTAGCTTTGGTCGGGAGCTCAATGCCCGTGTTTGCAAATACTTCCAGCAACCGCGCATGTTTCCCTCCATGCGATTTTTTTTACATACATATATCGGAGCTGGGGTAACCTCGCCGATAGACTCACGACTCGGTTCCCACTGGAAGTAAACACGTTCATGTATTTAATTTCATGTCAATGCAATAATAATAATAATAATAATAATAATAATAATAATAATAATAAACTCGTGATAGCAGGTTAGCATCGAAATGTCTTGCTGTGTAAGTCCTGATATGTTTGTAAGCGCAGTGAATGCTGCATGATGCTTTTAACCCCTGCCGTGCCGCAGCCGCTGGCTTTCCGTTCACATGTGTGATTACATAATAGAGCTTGAAGTCACACACCCCCCCCCCCCAACAAATAAACGCACGGTTTGCTGCACAAGCGTCTCCGATTCAACCCCCTGAATAGGGCTATTTATATACCATTTCTGATAAACGAGATGATAAAAATATCGAAATCAATTCGGAGGTGTCTAAATAAAAACGAAGCCCCCCACCCCCTCCTTTATATCACAGACGTGCAGACGTGCAGTGGCTTCAAACACAAACAATAAAGCAAAGTAATCTGAGACCAATGCAGGTTGTTTTGTTAAACCTCAGTATGTTTTTGAAAATATAAAGAGCATAACATGCAATACAATAAGGGTTACACTGGAAACATTAAATGTAACGTTTATATAGTTTCCCCGTGCTAATGCCAAATTAAAACCAACTAGACCGTTTAGGCAACGTTTCGATAGGGGACACTATACATTTTATCGTCGAGGTAACTGATAAACGTTGGCAATAATATAGATGATATAGCCTTTCATGTCTTATATGTAAAATATATATATAGTATATCTTGTGCAGGGCCAAATATATATTTTCCAAGATAGTGGTAATGACACGTTATTGTTGTGTGTTTTTCATATACATTGTACCCCCACCCTGGTAAAATATTATTTAAAATTAAAACGAGAAAGTCTATATTTAGGCCCTAGACATTTTTGCTTTTACTGGCTAGAGAACACATCTCAGAAGAATCCCACTGCAATACATATATAATTTATGTTTAAAACAATCTATAAAGGACACGTGTGACTGCAAATTTCAAGAGAGACACTGTGTTTACATCGACTGGCTGCTATATATAGTATCCCTAGTAGTGCTGCTTCTATTTCGAGCATTTTACATGAGGGGGAAAAACACGCCTTTTTATGAAAAGGAGGAAAATAAAAAATAAAAGTTGGCTGCACAGTTCATTAGGGGGGCTTGTGTAACGTTGTTTTTGCACATGGTTCATTGCACTCAAGCGTAAACTAAATTCATATTTTTCTTTTTTTAATACGTGAGGCGCTTAACGTGCCATCTTTCTTCCGTTGTAATCACTGTATTTATTTATATTTGCAAGAACAGAAGCAATGACCAATCTTTGTTCCTACAGCCAATGTGTTTCCTTATCAAGTATCTGTTTTCACCCTTGCGCTCATGAATATATAGCCTAAGTGTGTTGAGCCAATGTTAGCATTATTCTAATAATATTAATCTGTGATATGTTTTTACTACTCTCATCTTACTGTAAATGCCATTATTTTTAAAATTCATACCGTCGATTATTCAGGTTAGTCAAGAAGTCACTGCCGAAATTGTAGCAACAGGCCCATTGCTGTCCACCACTACATCAACAATGTAACTCCTGTTTTTGGAGGATTTGAATTGTAATTGTGTCACAGTCCAGCTTCTGAGCACTGAAGAGGTCAAACATTTATGGAATGAATGGATCTTGTGGCAAATTCCTACAAGAATATGGTTAGTAGGTACTGTTTAAACCATGGCCTTACTTTTTCAATGTAGAATCATTCATTTGAGGCTCCCATCGTCTAAATAAGGTCTTGGCCAAGCTTTTCTGCGGCTGGTGTTTGAAGTAGAGGGAGACTTGCCCAAATCTGACCACTAGTCAGCAAAATTCAGAAAACTTGATTCCTCTCATTTATTAAAATATGTATGGCGATCGATAGTTAATGATAACAATAGTTAAATCTAATAGGATTCCACTGCAGACACTGTGAATGTATCATTTTCAGAAAATATAGGGCACTTACACATATCCTATTTTAGATTTAGGCCTAGACCAAATCAAAAGTACCAGCAAATCGCAACCATCAAAACTGAACTAGATCACTTTTTTATTTGTGAATATCAGAACGTGGTTTCTGTCAATTAATGAAAATGTGATTGGGTCCAGATTTATAATGTTTTGATTTGTCTAGGCCTTATTATCAATGAAGGTTTGCACAAGAGAATTGAACACCAGATTACATTTCCTGCACAAATGTGGGTATGCGAAAGAAAATTAGGCTGGTTTTCAAAATACTAATGGGAAATGTCTAGACTGTGTTTTCCTTGAATTCCATTGGTCCAGTTTGTTTATAGCATGTCTTTCCAGTAATGGTACAGTTTTCACTGTTTCTCAGAGACCCAATCCCTGATGCGAAGTGGAGTCTGCTGTCTTTCTGGGCCTCTACCATCCCCTTTCTCTGCATCTCCTTCCAAAAGACAAAAAGAAGACATTTGAGATATTAAAAAACAAATTGCTTTCTGAGTCAATTTAGGAATTACTATTGATACTCATACTAATAATGATAACTTCAATAATTGTAGGAATAAGAATAAACAGTGGTATAAGGTATGGCTATGGTGTATTGTTGGGGAGACAAAAATGTATTGCATTACTGAATTCCAATTACATTTTTCTATACGATTCCCTTTACACCACTGTAAGAAAAAATTATATAGTTATTGTAGGCATAGTTATTATTATCATCACATATTTAACATTTTAAACAGTGTTGAACATGCTGAAAGTGCAGCATTTGTGAAGAGTGACTGTACTTGGTTTTCAAAATACTGACTTGTTTTTATCTGGTAACATTTGCATTCAACTCCCTTGTCACTTGGACTGTTTAGTTGTTAAAAGTAACTTCCCTCAACAGAGTGGTATACCTGGGCAATATGACAAGGCATTTTAACACAACCATACCTGCCCATCATATTATATCTGGGGACATTTCATTGTTGCAGCTATTTTCCCTCCTCTGACATCATGGTAGTGTGAGGTGTAAACATTTGACGTCTAGACATTTACACCTCACACTACCATGATGTCAGAGGAGGGAAAAAAGCTGCAACAATGAAATGTCCCCAGCTTCATCAGTGCCATTGGGGGGTGCAAATGGATGGTGTTTTCAGACTGTATCGGAAATGTTCAACTTAGTATAGCAGCTCTGAACTGTACCTCAGATGTGTGAAGATGCAGGGAGTGAAGGAAAAGGCAGAGGATCCTAGAGTTTGTGTTAGGGGTCTTCAAATTTTCTGGCAAGTGCTTGTTATTTTTTGATGATTCCCCTTTTCGGTGCAGGAGTCCAGTCTCCGTGGCCATTTCTCCTTTTCGAGGCGAAGCACATTGCAAGCCCGAGGAGTCTCTTCTCTCCGTTCAGCACGGCACAGCCGCCCACCACCACCTCCTCCTCCTCCTCCTCCTCCTCCTCCTCTTCCTTGCGTTATTTTCAGCAGCAGAGTTCCTCTGGGGTGCGCTGGCATGTTTGGGAAATACCTGGTCACGAGCAATCAGCTGGCCAAGCCAAGTAGAGCCCCCTGCAGGGATAAAGCAGGAATTAAGAAAGAAAGAGAGCGAGAGCGAGAAAATCCGTCTTGTTTCCACCCTTGCCGTGAAAAAAAAGAAAAAAAAAAAGAAAAAGTGTAGCAGATGCAATGCAGCCATGGTTACAAAACTGAGAGCTAACAGGCTTCAGGTCCTGAGGCTGCTCGTGAAAACACAGGCAGGGGTAGGAACCATCACCGCCTGTGTTTTAGAGGACTCAACCCTGCCCTCTCACAAATACATACAATCAATCAATCAATCAATCAATCAGTCCACTTCTGCACTTCAGGGCTTGCCAGAACTGAGGTGGAGGTCCCTGGTGTCTCCACAAACCTGGGGACAGATATTCGGCTTCCCAAGGTTTACAGAAAACGTAAGCCCATAAATGTTGCCCGGGAGGCCTCTTTTCCATTCAGGGGGTCCCAAATACAATCAGCTCAGCTCCAGAAAAGCCAGGAGAGGAATCTAGCGAGTCCTGGTTTAACTATGCTTTAAGAACATCCCACCCCCCGCATAATTCACTTTCATGGTGTGGTATAGAAAATGATTTTCTCCACCATCTGAAGTTTGAAACCGTGGTGGCTATTTGCAAACATTTTCATGAAACGAGCCTTGCAATTTAGTGTAGCGCATAGCCCTGATGAAACTATCATAGAAAGAGAGTCCAGACTTTTCCGATCTTAGACACTCAGTGAGTATTTGATAAGGTCCCCACAGAATACATGACTAACACCGGCCATTTATCACAGCAAATCTCACCATTCCCTTGCCATCAAGGACAAATTCAGGCCACCAGGCTGGGCAATGTGACAGTGGGCGTGCCCTGGTACTAACACTGTGCTGGATGTGAAGGGGGCTCTTTGCTTTTAGAAACTCTAGAAACATCAACCTCACAGTTAGATGATTTGTTGAGTGGCACTAACTGGAAGATTCAGAGAAAATTGAATTCCAAGCCCCCAGCTCTTCTTAGTCTGAGCCTAGTACAGACAGGAGCATTTTGGGTTTTGGCCATTACATGTACTGTTTAGAAGCTCTTGATTATCTGCAAATGTTTTGGCAGGTGATTGGCAACTCTAAGCAAAGTGCAGTAGCAAACATTTCATAGTTTTCAGTTTGTAACAAATACAAAATAGATGTCAGTAGCAAATTCTCTAAATATGAATTGGCTATTTTAAGTGTTTGTGTTCGCAAGTTGCGATTTGGAGGAGAGCTTTACAGGTTTGAGAACACCTGAGCCGCAGATCTCGGTGTCCCTATACTGAACCATTTTTTATTAGCTGGTCAACATCGCCATTGATTTCAGGTAATATGTCACTGATTATTTTAAGACCTCTACAAAAACCTGTGGCACGTTGTCTCTCCAGAACCAGGGTTAGATACCATTGAATGCTACAAAACATCTTCACTTTTATGTCATCATATTTTGCCAGCAAAAAGATTACACTTGAGGCACCTAATGACAGCAGCTTGAGATGGTGGATTGCCCAGCATGAAGAGAGTGGACAGCATGACCGATAATTTTGGGGTAAACAGAGAGTGCAACTTACTGGTACGATTTGGGTGTAAAATGCACAAAATGGGGTCAGAAGCAGGAGTATTAACTCTGTCCAGGCTGCAGGAGATTTACAGTTGGTCTGATGCAAGACAAATAAAACACTGTGTCCTCAACTGCAGAACGGTAAATAACTCAAATACTTTCCGATTATTTATTTATTTGTCTGCAGTTACAGTGGACCATGGTTGTCTTGGAGCAAAATCTTTTAGTCTGGTCTGTCTAGACAACAAATAAATAATGAAAAGAAAATTGGAATCAGAAAGTGCAACCCAAAGCTCTTGGATGCCACCTAGTGGACTTGATTGTAATGCATATGGAACTCCCCAAATAAATCCGTGTGGAGATGCAAAGGTTTATTTTTGAGTTCTCAGTGCTTTGGGACAAATAGGAAAACCCTGAATGCCTATAGAAACCACTCTTTGGGGGAGGGGGGGGGAGAATAACTAAATCAGGGAAAAAATGGCTTTAAAAAAAAATGTTCAGTTATTTTTATAATTTTTTTAATGGTATGATTTAAGATCCAGGAAATGAATCCAATTCAGGACAATCTGTTGTGTTGGATGTGATCTTTTCCACATCAAACCTAAAAAACAAAACATTAAGCATGGATGGTCTATCAATGGAGACAAGTCTATTGCCAAGAAAACTCAGATTATCAGATTTTAGTAAGCAAAAGAGCACCAATTAGCAGACAAATAATTTACACCATGGATTACTCCCCCCGCTGAGGATAAAACTGTCTGTTTTTCTTCATAGAATGAACAGCATCTGCAGCTCCTGATGATGATAGTTGAGCTATAACAAGGGAAATGACTTGCACATTCCTGACAATAGGACTGACGCTGTAGTGATTGGAAGGAGCACAAAGAGGACAGGAAGTCGCTCCGGGTAGCACACAGTGGGACTGCAGCAGGACCAGGTCCTGAAACAGAAATGTCTTAGTCACTGAGCAATTTCTTTGTAAAACCTCTAATGAAACGTCACTTATGGAAAAAGCTGACCAAAGTAAATCTGCAGAAGATTTTTGCATTCTCCCCTTGGTTTAACCATGCATGGATTTTGCTTTAGTCTTCTATGGTTAGTTATCACAGTTCCCTACTACTCTCCATGCTTAATTAGTCTCACCTCACATTCCTCAGTTTTACAGGCATTTCCCACAGTATATCCCAAAGTAATCATCAGTAAGAATTTTTTCCACCCATTTAGACAATTAGCAAAATATCATATAAAATAATAAGATAGTGTTTGTCAATAAATTAGTCTGTGGCAGCTCCAGAAATGTGTTCCCAGGGGGCACCTGCATCTCATGAAGGGGGCAAAGGTTGGTGAAATTCAGGATGGTGTGCCCCACAATATAACTCATGTGTTCATGTGTAACAAACATGGGGGGGGGGGGTATAACTTGTGAGGGGGCTAATATCCCTGTGTGGCATCTACAGTGATATTAATGCAGACCAATTATAGACTGCTCAACACGAAGGCTGCTACAATATACAAGGGGAAAAAAGATGAATTAGTTTCTTCTTCAGCCCACAGGAATCTGATATATGGCAAAATTATATATAATGTCATAGGGTTTAAAAGATTTTTCACTATAATGAAAACAGGAAAAGGAAAACAAAGGAATAATTCAAGCAGTTGTTAAGACAAGAGGTTGGCAACTTCTTGAACAAATAGAAAATCCAGCAGTTTTTATAATATGAAAAATAAAATAAAATCACAATGCAATTATTTTACCAGTTAACCTTTAATGGAAAAACAAAACAAAAACAAAAAACACCATTCCTGGTTCCTGGTGTTTGAGTTTATTGATTTTATTTACAAATCCACTATTTCATCTTATTTAGAACTTGCTTTGAAAGTTATATTAAATCAGTTTTATTATTGATAATCCTTTAGTTACATATACAAATATGCACTGTTTTTTTTCTTTTCCAAAACAATTAACAGTCTTATCTGTAATTATATGGTGGCGTTTGTAATGTATTCAGCAGTAAAGAAGGCACCGTGCTTAAACACTCGACTCCAAATAGTTTCTCCCAGAATGTGCAATACACTAGCACCACCTTAAGAACACAGTTGAAAGTACAACGCGACCAGCAGTCTAAAAGAATAAAACCTTTTGCGTCCCATAACAAGACCTGAAATTTGAGACCTCTGATCAATGGAAAAGAAAATAAATTACAGAGAGAAAAGAAGTCAAGTCAGTTTAACAACTTTTAGTGTACTCATTTACTCTGCATGTGTTGTTGCAGGACAGCTACAATGGAAGACAATGGAAATCCTGACATGGGGTCTCAACCCACTTCTGAGATGTGAATATTGCAGGGGAGGTAGGGAATTTTCGATGACAGGTTATTCCAAGTGTTTATTCTTTGCCAAGACAGAGTCAGAATAAACTGCCCTGAATTTGGTACGATTCAATATTGCACCCTTTTAGACAGACGCCACACTGTGCACTTCAATGGTTAGATATGCCATGTGCAACTGGTCAACATATAAAGAGAGGATGCAAGCTCAACACAAAACGAATCTAACTTGGGTGTGTGATAGGTCAGTACATTTTAAATACCCCTTTTTGGTAAAATAAGGAATTTTAACACAGATTCTAGAGTAGCACTCCATGATTAAAAACCATGAACAAGTTACACTGCAGTTGCGACACAGCTACGAAAGTCTGTAGCTCAGATTGCTGGGCAGACACATAATGGTTTTCTTTTTAGAAATGGCACGTATATCAATGGGGTAGAGCTTGTGATAACAAGGCCTGATTTGTCACTATGTTATGGAAAACTCATATTTAGAATGTTTATATTTGTATTCTAAATCTATTACAAATATTTGTAAAAGATACATCACATATAGTGTACATATATGTGTCTTCCATATGGACAGAAACTAAAGCCAATACCCAATCCTAACTTTGCCCTACTGAGAAATTTCAAATGAAAAACCTCTACCAGATCAGTTTCATTCATAGTCAGAAGCCACTTTCTAGCACCTATAAATAAAAGATGCCATAAGGTACAAGTTTGTAATTTGCGTTTTGAGATCTCCCAAGTCAATGTATGCATAACCCTTGGCCAATGCTTTATTACGGGTCACGCTGGCCACAGCTTTAGGACTGTTTTTTGTGGCCCAAAAAACACTGACAGTCTGTCCTAAATCAACAAGATAACTTCTTCACGATACCCTGAGTCCCCATACCCATGCCATTACAGCGTGGGTCAACACTGAAGGAAGGTGTATTAACACGGTTACTTATCTATTGATTTTAATCAGTGGAAAAACTTTTTCCAAATTTGTTAACGTAAAACGTTTCCAAACCTTCAGACTGACACCGTGGAAAGCGGAAAGTGTTTTTAACTCCCAACTGCTATGCTAAAGAGTCCATGTCCCTTCAAGAGCTTGCAGTTCCATATGTTGCAGGTTGCTTTCCGTGAGCACAAACAGATCTTTTAAATCTAATTTGAGAACAGACTTGATGGCTAAATTTAGAATGTTCTCCTGCCAGAAATATGAGTTAAGTTGCATCTTTAAATGTAAAATAAACTGGGATGTTGTGCAAAGAGGACAACATCAGGGGAAAGTATATGTCAAAGCATATTGTATCTTGTATTCCTGTAACCAATGGGATTAAAGCCTAGTTTCTGGGCTGCTCAATTCACACCAGAAAACTTGATCACAAAGCTGGCATTTTGTGAACCCAAACAAAGGTAGAACACAATTAAGTTGGATCTCATAAAAGGTGTCTACAACAATTATTCAGTCAAACCTTGATTTGCTTTCTCAATCTTTTATGGTGAGTGAATGTTGTGAAACAGAACAAAAAAAGACTACTTATTTGTTTATAGTGTAGGTCTGAAAACACATAGAGAGATGTGTTCAAACATTTCCTAGGGCAGAAACAGGAAGGAGCATGCTGCAGACATGTGCAGAGGCTAGGTTAAGGATGTGTCAGAATGTCATCAGGACACACCATAAGAAGAGAAAGAAAAGGAAGCGGTCCATTTGGATTGAGGGCAAGCCTTCAAGAAAGAGTAATGCTTAGCTACAGCCAAATAGGTACAGAGGGGACAATTGGGTCATGATCAGAAGAATTTGAATAGCTTTTGCAGTCCAAAGTGAAATGTGGAGTAGGCCACATAAATTAGTAGACACTTTAGGTGCAGAAGCAGTAAACAAGTACAGAGTTGAGGAGCTTCATGTCAGCCAAGAGTTTGCGAACAAGAGAATTTGAAAATCAGGATTCCAATGATGGGTTATGTGGCCTTCTCTTGCTGGAAAGGTTTCCTTTATTCTTATGCTTAGACCAATCCTTGCTTAAAAGTGTATTGTAGGTTAAAAAAAAAAAAAAAACACAAATTCAAATTGTCCTACAATATCAACATTCGATTTAAAAGCCTTAAAGAGAAAGCAGCACTGGCTAAATAATTGTGGTAGATGCATCTTAATCTAAAATAAGAATTGTGAATTTCATTACTTGAGTTAAATGCAGTTTCTGTAACTGAGGATGTATAATAAAAAATTAAAATAAAATATTCAAGTTATTTCAGCCTCAGTCATCTTCACTGTTCAGTTATATTTCCTGTAAGATTAACTTTTTTTCTGTTTATACAGGTCCCCTTTATGGTCCCCGTTAGTGCAAACAAGTTGATCTGATTTTGAAAACATTTCCAGCAGCAAAATAAAGATTATTTAAAAAAAAAAGTTTGTTGCGGTTTCTTTGTCGGTTCATTTTCCTGAGCACAAATACATTGTGGTAATCAACAGATGCCTTCTGTTTACAGAAACTGACCATCTAACCTCTGATGGTCTGTTCATAATGGTCCTTAAAATAATTATTCTACTTTTACTTAAGACTCTGAAATCAGATGGATCATATTGGAGTCAGAATGATTCATTTGGAGTTTCCAATCTAATTTACAGTATTATAAACAGCAATAATTAAATGGTACCACTGTGACCCCACCTCTGACTATATCATACTAGCGGCCCATTGAACTTAAATACTTGAAAGCTTCAGACAGAGAAGTAGTTACGAGCATGGCAGAAGTGCTGATGGGAAAAACTTGACTAGTGCTTTAAAGTGTGTGGTGTATTTTCTAAATAAGTTTATTTTGCCTGCAACAGATAAGGGGTTATCTGAATTACACCCTTTAATTAGCTGCACTAACTCAGGTTATTAGTTCCATTCCAAGCCCACCCCTGGTGAGAATCTCACAGAGCACGACGACTAGACAGGCCTTTTTGGATGAGTAAACAGAAGGGAAATTTCTACTTTATTGTTTAGTTGGCTTCTGACATCGATTTATCAAACGTTTCAATTAAAACTTTTTTGTTGTTTTTCTTCTTCTTCGCCCCTATGCAATCTGGATTCCTCAAGTGGTGTTGAGCATGTTTTCAAAATCCAATCAAATTTTAAAACTAAAGGTCTGGCACAGGCCAAAATCTAGTCCTCTTAGCATTTTTTCCAGCTCTGCAGCACACACTGGATCTGGCATGGTGCAGACACCTGGAATTGAAATGTCTGGGTGTTTTATTTCAATGATACACCACTCTGGTGGTTTTCAATGAGAATGAGGACACCAACTTTAGTTCCACATGTGTGTATATGCCCTGAAGCAACACCCCGCCCCCCCCCCACCGCTCCCCTTGCCTCCCCAGCCTGGGGCTGTGCCTCTTCGCTGCCCCATTGTCCGGCAGTCCTAGGGGCCACGTCGCTCCTTCTTGGTCAGGAGGTAGCACTGTATGGTCCTCAGTCGGTCTTTGGCCGGGGCAAACTCGGGCTGCAGCTTGAGAGTGGACTCGTACCAGCGCATGGCCTTCTCAAACTCCTCCTGTAAACGTACACAGCCCTGGTATATTACAACTCCCAGCTGCTGTGGAATTAACATTTCCCCCCCCCCCCGACATATCTACACCAGCCTTCTGCACACACTACATCTACTGCTCCTATTCAAGGTTTTATTTTTGTTAGTTGCGATTGCTCACAATAAAACCGTTCTCTTCCCCAAATGTGTGGTTCCTATTGACCATGAAAACAGGGCTAGACTAGTAATGAGCAATGGTGGAATTGGGAAGAAATCACTGGGGGAACCCTATATAGCTGACCAAAGTGATTGTTTAAGAGATTAAGAAGCTATTACAAATATATATTTATTACTAAGTATGGATATAAGGAGAGCAGACAAACTTTAAAGGTTGTTACTGTGAGATATAAATCTTATTACAATAACCAAAAATGTCAATACAGATTAACAAAAAACAGTATTCAACAGACCACGCTATACAGGTACTGAGTGGAATCTGTGCTACCTAGGCTTACAGGGGTCAGCAGGACCAGAAGTGCAAACTCCAAATTGAAATGGGGAAAGTATTTTTTTAATAATAAAATTTACCTGTCTTCAATTAAAGAGACCAGATGTCCCTCGTGTCCAGCTCCTCTTTATTATCAATATGAACAAACTGTGTTCAGGCAAATGTTATCTGTATTTACTCCTTTACACAGATGACAGTCTGATTTAAAACGGATTGCATTTCTAGCCGATTATGTAGTGGTTCACTGCGCATTATGAAATTAAATTAAATATCACAACATCATGTATGTATTGTGCATTTTCATAAAATAATGCCAAATCCTGAATTCATTTCAGTTATTATATTGGGTGCCACTCAAGATCCTATAAATAGGAATGACATCACCCAGAATCATCCTCTGTTCCGGTGTCAACCGGTGGAACAGAGTAACAGATACATTCAAACAAGCAAAGATTTCTAACTTTGTTTCGCAGGCAGTGTAATGACTCTGCCCAACAAAACTCCACATCAAATGGTTGATGTGTTCAATCATTTAGTACATCTGTGTTTGAATATCACAATGTAGTTGACTGAAAGTTGAAGTCCCCTCACCGTTATGGTATGTCTTGAAATTGCTAACCTCGCTGAGGAACGAAATATGACCATGAGCAGATCCTAAGAGTTACGACTAAAATTTTAACCTATTACCCCCCAAAAAATTTAATACTTCAGCACTAATAAATACACTAGATTTCAGAGTAAACACTCAGCTTGAAGCTCATATTTAAAGCCGAAACAGGAAATCTGCTATGTCTCTAATTACTCCCGAAACGTGGTCGGGTTCAAATTTTCATTCCCACCACAGCATTCCTGCCCAATTCCACCACTGGTTAGAAGTGAGAGCACTATTTCTACAGTGTATGCTAGCAAACAAACATGAAGTCAAGAATCACTTATTCCAGGACTGATATAGTTAAGTTAACTGCCCCCCCCTTGAACCCCCTCCTCCCACCAGTCTTACCATGGCGATGTAAACGTTGGCAAGGGTGAAGTGGTTGACTACAAAGTGGGGTGCAATCTCCACTGCCATGCTGGCAACAGTAATGGCATCTTCCCACAGCTTGGCGTTGTGGAATATGTTAGCCAGGCTGATCAAGGGAACATCCTAGAGGAGGGGGAAGCACAAGGAAACCATCAAGACCATGAAATCACTGATGCCCCAAGACACTAATGGATTGTCTCAGTGCACAATGAAACAACTTTACCCAGCTGTGCACAAATGCTGCCATTGTGAGAAAACGTCTGCCACCACCACCATATCCTCCTCCTCTTTTAAATCTGGATATTGTCTTGCCATACCCCAATTTGCAATCTCTAATTGGTCAACACACCCCACTGCTATGACTTCTAGGCTTCTTCAAGAGGAATAACGATGTCTGAAACTCTCAATAAAATGTTAATTAAGTCCTGTTTGAAGTGGCAGTGGAGTGAGGATGCCCACCTTCATGTAATGTGGAGCATAGTTGAGGGCCTGGCGCAGGCAGTCAATGGCTCTCTTTCCTTGGCCCTTGACCCTCCAGTACAGGGCTGCCATGCTGGAAAGCACCCAGGACGTCTGGTTCTGCAGGAGGAAAACAAATTTAGAGCAAGGATCACGATAGGGCCCTCTCAAAGCCAATCTAGAACATAACAGCCAGCAAGCAAGTATGAATAACCATGCCAGCTTCTTTCCACTATTTTCATACGAATTCAAGAAAAAATGCAACCATTCTATTTTCCATTTTCACAGATCAGCTTTACTTAGGACAACACTCAATCTGATTTTTTGTTGTTGTTTAATGTTCTTGAATTCTGATAATTTAATCCAAGGAAACTTAGAAAGTTTAAGAGAAACTGCCCCCATCCAGAAATTACAGCATCATAAAAAGAGGTCCGTGACACGCACATGCTTGTTAGGGATGCAGAGCCTGTTAGAAAAATGTTGATACTTATTACAAATGTTTGGTTTAACTCCCCATTGTAGCTTAAATAATTTTCTTTGGAGAATGTGTTTAAGACCAGATCTTTATATGCCACCCACTTAATTGTTTTAAGGTGGTGCGGTTGTTCTCTTTTCCACGTATTCTATATGCAGTTATAACTGCAAATATTCAGAAACCAATTTGTATTACAAGGAATGGAAAAATTGCTCTGAATATATTTTCCTAGTTAGATTGTCTGTTAATACATATCTGTAACCTAGTGTAGCATTTTTTGTTTTTATTAGGGATGTTGTGCTTCTCAATTTATTTCTTCCCAAATATTATTTTTTCAATTAATATTAAACATTCCAACTGATTCAATACCCCTATTAATCATTATAGTTCATTAATAGTTTTTTCTGCATTACTTAAAGTGGAAAGCTTTACAAAAGCACTGTACTTCATGATAATTGAAAGTAGTCATCTTTAACAGCCAAAGGAGAAGGAGTATTTTGTAGCATTTGAAAACCTGCAATAATTTCTGTAGGTAAGAATCTGAAATACAGGGTAATCAAAAGTCCCTGTGCACCTGCAATAATTAGCCATACAGTTTTCCAAACAGTCTGCATAAACTTGCAGACACATTGTCCACCCATTATTATCCAGCAATATAGAATAAACCAGCTAAATGGAACTGTATTATTAATGACTGCAGGTGCACAGACATTTAGATCACCATTTATATATACTGCCAGTCTCCACCGCTATCAAGACCATCTCCAACCAACCTAAATTAAGTTATCTTTTCGTGAATGGTCGTCATACCTTTTCCAGGACCTTTGCAATGCGTGTTCCCACTTGCTCAAATGACTGGGGTGAGTATTTGTCCTTGCCCAGATTCTGCAGTACCTGGAGGTAAGATCAAAGCTCTAGTCAATTCAGACCATCTCCACCCAACTTCAAAGCTCTAGTCAATCCAGACTGTCTCCACCCAACTTCAATGATACATCAATGAGGTAAATCACAAGAGAACCACTTACATTTTGTCATAGTACATTAGTATCTTATATTTACTTGGGTATTCACACTAGGCAAACAAGCTTAAAATATGTTTTGCCTGCTTATTTCAAGTAATAAATGACTTAGCTTCCAAATGAGAAAATATGAACACCTAAATCTCAGATTCCTCATTTTTCCATATGGTTTGCCATTTTGGGGAAATACAGTGTTCAGTTAATTTCGTTTACATTTGGTCTGGAAAGCATAAGACCAAAGCCATAAGACTTAGGAGGTGTCCGCAGGGTAGGGGAGGGTACCTCTCGGAGCTGGCTCTCTCCAGTGTAGTGGATGCCGCCTCGGTTGGCAACTCCTGACAGGTGGTCCAGGGTGTGCATAGTGGCAGGGAGGTTGGCGTTACACACGGGCTCCACCGCGGGTTCCTGCAGTGGGGTGGCGAAGTCAATGTGCTCTGTGATGCTGTGGAGAGAGAGAGAGAGAAGGAGATTTTCAACTTGACGGACCTGACACAGAAACAAATTTGCATTGACATGCTATATTGTAATACACATCAGAAATCATGGTTAAATCAAGTTCTTAGCTGGAAGTAACATGTCTCTAGCATGATCTGGCAGGTGGAGAGTCAAGCTGCAACAGACTACAACAGGCTGCCAGGTCCGGAGAACGGGCACTGCTTGAACATTGGGAACAATGTGTGACTGGTTCAATTCAATATAATCTTAGATTAATAGAAAATCTAATTATTTTGTGGCTTATCAAATCCCAGGGTTGCCAATTGTTGCAGTAAACCAGCACTTTCCAAACCTAGTCTAACGTAATAATATATAATCTAAGAGGTTTAAGGGGCCTCCTAATGTACCGGCTGAAGATCATGCTAACACGAGAAAAGCCAATAAATGGTTCAGTTATGTCATTAATCGCTAAGTGGAAGAAAAAGCAGAAGGTCTTGAAGATGTGCTGCTGGTTGGAAACCCCTGGTGCAGAGTCAGTGGAGCTGAATGTTACGTGCAGGACAATGGACTCACTCGATATTCTTTGCGGACACAGCCAGCCAGGTGCTAGCCACTGTGGTGAGCTCCACCCGGCGGATGCGCTGGCACTCGTCCGGGCTAGGCCAGCCCAGGCTCAGGTAGTCCCTGCGTTTTCCTGCAAAGATAAACAGTAATGAAAGGCCAACAAGCCTACACAATATAGTAAGTCACTTCAAAGACATCTGACACTTTGATAATTACATAAAAGATCTAATTTAACTGATTTAGTTATGATGATGAACAGAAAGACCTCCTAGAATATATGTATAGAAGTAGGTAATTAAATCATGGTGACATTTTGTAACAATTGTATCTTCGAGAAATAACATTTTTCAAAAATCAAAGTATAATACAGTTTTAAGTGACTAGTTTAAACTACAGCATGGCAAAATTGTTATACTGGGGAAGTTCAGTAGAAGTGTTAGCAGAAATGGCATACAAGTTGCGTAACTGTAACAGAGTTGGGGAAAGTAAGTAGAATTAAATGTAGAACAAAGCGCAGATCAGAAAACATCATCCAAGGTTAACGACAGAGAACGCCATGACGTAGAAAGTCACAGTCCGTTTTGAAAGCCCTGGTATATCTTCTGTAAGGGTCGAGGTTGTGAAACTCCTGGGGGAAGGTGAATGCTCTAGATTTTGTTGCAACACAGTACTCAAACTGCTTGAATTAGAAAATGAATTAATTTGAATACTTCTCTGCAAGTTCCAAAAAATGACAGGGGACTGTACAACAGGGGGTCGCAATCCTAGTTCCTGGAAGGCCACAGTCTCTTCTACTTTTTATTCCATCGGGAGCTCTAAATCACTTCATAAACCTAGTTCATTTATTGTATCCATTTGACATATATCACACTATTGGAACAGCTTTAACTGTACATGGATTAAAATTATGTTTTCATTTCAAGATGAGGCTACCTGTAACACAATCTGCAGCCTGTAGAGAAGTATTTAATTGAAAATCAGCTCATCGGACCAATTAGGTTACTGTGATAAGAAAGAAGCCACGCAGACCTGCAGGTCCTGGGGACTGGATCTTGGGTCCACTGATCTCCAGTGTGGACTGGGAGCTAGGCTCTCCCGGGGGTGGGCCTTCTTCCTCAGCCCGCTCCACCACTGCTTCCAAGTGGTCTACTTTTGGCTTCCTCACCCGCTTCACCTGGAATGTGATCTGAGAAAGAGAGCATGAGTGAGAGAGAGAGAGAGAGAGAGAGTGAGGGAGAGCAGGTGGAAGAGAGTGAGAGAGAGTAGCCAGTGGAAGATCCCAACCCCAACATGGCTGTCTGCTCAGCATATACAGTGACATTAAAATCCTGTTAGACTGGTACTGTGAACAGTTTCCAGAGGTGCAGACGTATTATACAATTTTTGTTTTGCTTGGGGGGGGGGGGTGGGGGGGGGGGCATTTTTTATCTCTCTTTCCTGTGATCAAACCCTGTGGATTTAAACTCCAAATTGGGGGACAAGCACCACATTTCCAGCCCATGTTAAAAGCACATAAGAGCCAACAGGTTATAAAGGGGAATTGTATTATTTCCATCTTTTAAACCAGACTGACACTACACTACTATATTCTACTTCACTTCACCGGCAGTTTCAAGCGGTCTCTCTCTTCTTGGCCAAGCCTGTCCTCGGGAGTTTTCCATGCCACCCCACCCCAGCCAGCAGTGTCCTCGTACCCACTCCGCCCCATCGTCGTCCTCGCAGTTCCCAAAGCAGGGCCCTCCTTGTCCGCTCCTCGACCCATGTTTGAGGACCCTGATGCCCTGCAGGTCCACACGTCTCCCCTTCACGTCCAGCGCCCCCTCAAAGGCCCCCATGAGGTCCTCTTTCAACTGCCACTCCTCTTCCTCCTCCTCCTGCTCCTCCTCCATTGCTTCTACCTCCTCCTCGCCGTCCTCTTCCATGTGCCCCACACTGCGTTGCCCGGCCTCACCAGAGCCATTACTGTCCACGATCACAGCTACAGAGGGGCAGAACAGGGGGAGGGGGAGGGAGAGGGAGAGAGCATTTACTTTCTTCTCTTTACTGTATCTGGCAACATTTTTCATGCCAATAAGGCTTGTTTTGGATTTGAAAGACAGCAGGATCGAGAAGGAAAATGAACACCCATAAACAAGGTGAATAAACATCAGTGGCCGGTGGCATGAAACAAGTAAAATTAAGTTTCCACTCAGTACCACCCATAAGTAATCCTTGAGTTTATGGGTGCTGCAAAAAGCACCTTAACACATTTAAGTCAATAAAAAACATAACGTCCTTTCCCTTATGTTAAGTATGTTATCTTTCCAAAACATGAGCATCCATCTATGTATTCATATTGGTGGAAAATGTAAATAGTGCTCTCTATCTAATGCAAAACATTAAGAGAGACTTGCTGTAATCAATCTTGCCCAGAAAACCTTTTTGACCAATTAAAGGTGAGAGAAGGATACGGGGGAGGGGGGTGAAGACAGCCTTACTCTCAAACTGCAAGATGTTTCCCACAGCACTGGGATGGAAATCCCTGGACCCTTCAGCCTCCTTCTTGTCATGGCCATCTCCAGGGGAATCAGTCCCCTCAGACTGCAGCTCAGTAAACTCAATCTCCTCAGTGCAGCGATAGGGGCCAGCTATGAAGAGAGGTGGGGGACAAATAAAAGAAAAAACACTGAGTGACACCAACACATATCAGCAAACTTCACAGACACAGGCCAAGAACAGCACGGACTCGATGGTCTGTCAGAATTGCGTCTGCAGCCTAATTAATGTATGAAAACAGAGATCAAGGTAATACACAAAGTGTACTGTTATATAACATTGTAACTTATTTACTTTGGTTACCCATACTTAGTGCTTCAGGTTTTCCATTTTTAATTTTATGATCATGTGGTATCCCTTTAATGATTTTGAGACAATTCACATCCTTAATTTAACTTGGAAAAGGCACTGAATGAGCAAAGTTGCTTCTATTTACTTTCATGTCTTGAGTAAGTGTTTGGGCATTTAGTTCTCATACATTTCCTGATTTAGGCCTAAAGCTTTGCAAATTGCAAATATGAACACTTTGCCATTTTAAATTATTTTCAGAAGCCAATTTCTAATACTTCTAGTTAGAACTGTGTGTGATTTGCAGGCAGACAAAAGTTAATGTTTTCATCTCCAATGGCCACTTTCGTCATTGTGTCTTGTTCTCAACTGCAATTTATTATTAATCATTATTCATTTTCTCCTATTGACAATGCAGAGGATTCTATACCAGAAGAGAAGATTTTAAAGTAAAACGAAAAATGTAATCTCTACCAGAATTGTATCACAGACTCCCTACATGTACGCTTAATCCTGTATTCGCTTTGACCTCTTTATTTCCTCTTTACAGGAAATAGACAACACTGAAAAACAACCTTCATTTCTTGCTATCAAATTTATTTTACAATCGTGTAAACTGAAGTGGTCTTTCAATTCTCCCTACTTGGGATAACTGTACCGATCCGCTGTGACCTAATACTATCCTTAGATCTCCAGACGTGAGGGATATCATAAGAGTAGGCTGACTTGCACTCGGCCAATCTGCTGTCAGCTCTCCTTGCTGCCAGGCAGACTCTGATGCTGTAGAGCACGGCACTGCCTTTCAATTCAGCTCACACACCACCTTCCCTTGCTCCCTCTCATCCCTGCCGCTGATTTCGCACCATTTTCAAAAATGAATTTACTTCAGCTGTGCCGTGTGCGTAATCCACCCCTACCATAATCCCTCCCTCCACCTACAGTACACCACTCCGGGTGATTACACTAGCTAAAATTAGCAGTGACATCAAAACCCCATTTTACCTCAGAAACACAGCCATACTGAAAAGAACCTTTCAGTTTGTGTGTCTCTGAACTCCCCCCCTGCCCCCCTCCCTCTTCCTCAAGGCCCCTTCCAAACTGATGCCAGCCAATGAGCAGCAGAGAACTGGTAGCCCATAATGCTCAGAGAGGAAGAGAGAGCATCTCTGGCCAGACACTTACAGCACGAGTGAGAGACTGAACTGCAGCTGCACAGCTACACACGTACAAAAGGGCCCCAGATCATTGTACGTTTTCCTCATACACAATTTGCTAAATAGTGTCTTCTGTCTGCCTGTTTAAGAAAAAACTAGCTCATAGCACCACTTAGATTAGGTTTCCAAAACAAAACCAATTTGTTCATTTTTCGCTCAGCCCTTTAAGATCAGAGATTAATTAACCAAATTATCATTTAACCCCACAATGTGAACTGCAGATCTAAAGTTGAAGCACAAATATGATGCAAATATGCTACCAAAGAGACGGGCATCTTTGTATTGCTATTCAGTAAGGAACTCCCTAAAAATAATATAAACAGGGAAATACTACAGTCTTAATAGAGCATATCCTCTCTTGAAATTTAGCACTGAAACGGAAGTACTTCTGAAGTGGAATCGCTGTTGAGTTTACAAAACATGCCCAACATTTAATGATCAGCCACACATCTATTCCAGTAGAAAAGAGAAACGGTATAAATAAATAATGGGACAGTGTTCACACAGGTACATCTGTAGCAGATAGTGCTTTGTGTGTAAAATAAGGATCTTTTTTTTTCTAAATAAGGCCAGAGCTATTTTAAATCTCCTCAATTATTAAGTGGTTGACTCCCTCAACTTCAAAGCATTCCCTTTCCACTCCCTTGACATACGTGTAGTGGGGGAGGTGGGCCGGAGTGGGTGGTAGAAACCGAAAGAAGGCCGAGGAATGGGGAATAAATAAATAAATATGAAAGGGAAAAAAATGAAAGAGTGATGCAAAACAGCACTGAAGGAAGAAAAAGCCAGTGCTACGTCGGCACTGAGTGAAGTTATATCTGGAGCAAAGTCCCTTGGCCCTGTGCTAAAATTAGCAGATTTTCAACAGCAGAAGATAAAAGGGACTGGGGAATGCAGAGGAAAAGCTTAATATAGATCAGGAGGGAGAGAGGGAGGACTAATGCTAGATCTCAATGCAGAGTTCAGTTTTAACTCTGATCCAAGAAGGAAAGGGTGTGTGTGTGTGTGTGTGGGGGGGGGGGGGGGGGCTTGTTTCAGACACATGCTTCAAACAGGTATTTTAATAATATAATTTTTAATATTCAGTACACCCTTGTCCCCTTTCATTCAAATAACATTTGCATAGCCAGCAAATGAATACAAATCCCACATTAAACAGAAGGCAATTCTTAACCAGGAGTAGCTGCAGGAGCTTTCAACACCCTGTGCAAGTTCCCTAGGTCTTTGGAAAGCATCCCCTGACATTCCCCTTATTTTACACTGCACACATGTGGACATAGTCTTTTTAATACACTAAATACTACTTGGTTTATAACTACAGTAAAATAAACGGTATTTGAAACAAGTTCTTTCTACAGTTTGAGTTTTATAAATCACTCACTGTTCTTATTTGGCCCCTTCTGAGATTAACGCAGTATGCATTTTGGCTAAACAGGCAGTATTATTGCTCAAATACTATTACAAATATAATTGTGTGTGTGTGTGTGTGTGTGTGTGTGTGAGAGAGAGAGAGCGAGAGAGAGAGAGAGAGAGAGAGAGATAACAAATTTTGTCATGCAAATGCTTTAAATCATAGTGAGTTAGTCTTGTTTTCCTAAGTGAATACCAATACCCAGTGTAGGCATGGTTCATATTTAGCAGCCACTACTTACCCAGGCAGGGTGGCTGGGTGAGGTTATACAGGAAGGGGTAAAACTGGAGACAACGGATGAGTCTGAGGTTGCTCTCACACTGTAGGCAGCGAGAGGGGAGTGATAGGGCCTGGCGAAACACAGCGAGCGCGCCACTCATGTTCCCCAGAGCCACATACACATTCCCAAGGCTCAGGAGGGTCAAAGGCTGGGAGAGAAAGAGAGAGAAAGACTTTAAAACATTCTCCATTATTATCATCATTTTCTTAGCAATGCGCTCTTACCTAGTGCGACTTGCAGTTGTCAAGAAATGTACATATTTCACAAAAACATCAGTCCTCAGTGAAATAAATTCAGCTCAGGTCTGGTACAAACTAGAGTGCGAGATTCATTATGAATAAATTTAAAGAAGCAGATACACAGAGCAATTTCAAGTGAATGCAAAAACTCAGATAAGCACCAGTAGGAAGTAGGGAAGTGTAAGGTGAATAAAATGCATTCTGGTTTGTGCTTGACTGCCATGTTGTGTAAGACAGCAATGCTATGGTATGGTTGCAACCTGATACCTCTGAGCGGTTGATGGCCAATGCATTCTCCAGGATTCGGCCTGCCTCCTGATACAGCCCATAATGCAGCAGGAGGTTGCCTGCATTCACCAATGGGATATCGAGGTGCTCCAGAGGGGCAGAGTTGAGGGCATGGCGCAGACAGGAGAGGGCGGAGCTGGCGTTGCCCCTAGCTCTCCAGAACAGCGCTGCCTCATTAAGCAGCAGCCACTTGGGAGCGCTTGACTGCAGGGGGGGGGAGCAAGAAAACAAAATATCTGTTACAGGCCACTGCAAAACCAACAGCCTCCAATCCTGATCCTAGAGAAGAAATAAAGTTTCAAAGGGCACCCTTAAGATGACTAGTTTCTGATGACCAAGAACACATTCTAATTATTGATTAATTAAGCAAGTGTGGACTTTGAAGACTGATGGGGATTGAAGTGTTCCTTCCAAATGATCTCTTCAGTACTAAACAGCTTAACTGGTCAGAATTCAAACCCTTTTCATCCAAATTCCACAAGGTACAGGACGACCAAATCTGTACTCTCAGATGCGACTGCAACCAGAATTCCCCAAGAATAAGTTATCTTATAGCAAACCCTTGAGCAATTAGATACTATAAATTTACGACACTTCCCATTAAGCAACAACTACTTCCAAGAGCTGTTGCTCAAACCTGATTCTACAGAGCCCCGGTAAAAGTACCATAGATCATCCCAATACGACAATTATTAAAGGGTGAGAAAATAAGTCAGTTTCTAATGAATTAACCAGTCACAGTAATTAAGATAAAACTGGTACTTGAGGTCTGTGGGGAATTTGGGGGTTTCTCCCAAAGCTCTCGAATTAATGAATGTACACAAATACATGCTTCACGGAGCAGGCTGAAACAATGTCAGTGTAAACTGATGATTTCAGAGAGACCTCTAAAACTCGCTTAGACAGGCAATCTTTAGGAAAGGGGTTGGTTGCCACCATCAACCCTGTCATACAGCTGTGGATCCCAACCCAAGTCAGGGATGCTCGCTCTTGTCTGTTGGATTTCATTCCAGCTAAAAGTCCAATTGAACTCAAGAGTTCAGCTTTGTCAGATGTTTTCAGCACTTAACCAGGTAGAGAGCGTTTAGGTAATTTGTTGAAAACAAGGCTGGAAGGAAGACTAGCAGACACAGGGATCCTGCAGGGCCAGGGGTAGGGAACCACAGTCATAAGAGTATTACCAAACATTATGAGGACAGTCATGGCAGGCCGATTGGTTGAAAAAGCATCACTGTTGGGAATATAATTTTCAATGACAAGAACAGGTCACTGACCTAGAAACTGCATTCGCTTGACTTGAAGTACTGCAAGAGCATTTTGTAGAATTTGGTAAGTTTCCATGACCAAGAAAGGTTACACAAGAGCAAACTGCTACTGTGCCAAGTGCCTTGCCCTTGAGTGTCCACTGGCATCCTGCACTCAGGAAGTTTGGAGCCATGATGCGAGTTGACTGGCTGCTACGTTAAGGACAGGGAGAGATTCAGAAGGGTCTTCCTCACCTTGTTCAAAGCCCGAGAGATGAGCCCTCCTATTTGCTCCTGGCTAAGGCCGTGACTGCCACTGCGGGAGAACAGCATCTGAGGGGCACAAATGGCAGATCAGTTTGACACCTGGGAGGATGTGCACACAATAGCAGTGCAATAAAACCATGTCCTAATGACACAGTCAAACTCTCTCACAGTGGGCTCAAATCACTGAAGATGGGTTTCATAGATTTCGCTCTTGGCTTCTACAGAAGACACACCTGTGCAGACTGTACCTGTAATACCTCAATCAACTACTAGACATTACAGCACTGTTACTTGTATGTGCTTTCTTGCTGCACTGATACGCTCCCTTCTGCTCCTGATTACATATTTATTTCTAGCCCTTTTTAATCCCCTTACTGTAACTGCTTCTGGAAGAATTATACCCGTGTCTGCTCTACCACTCTGAGCATATCAGGGATGCAACTTCATACTGCATCTTGTACTTGTTATAGCTCACATCTACTAGATCAAATGCTTATTATAATATTTTGCACTTACTGTATTTTGTAATGCTTTGGAAAAGTGATGCTTGTGGAAACTAAGGTCGCCATTGGTAATGGCTTCTATCAATATATAAATTAATGAATAAATACTTAACAGCCCAACTTATGGAACCTTACCAGGTCCTTTGCTGAAGGTTCCAAGAGAAGCCCCTTGTATATAGCTTGGCTGTTCTTGACATACTCCCAACTCTTTACATTCAGATAGGTCTCCTTATTCTTGAATCCTACTGAATTGGGTTTGTATTGGTGGCCTTTTTGGTGGTAACGATTACATTTGATGTAAACTGGATTGGATTTTAAATACTATAATCAAAATCATATTTGTTCTTCTTCCCTGGTCAGTTTGCAAATCTAACCTACTCTTATGCAGCATGCCTTTATATGCCTGGACTAACCTGGGATCCCTAATGATAACAGACAAACAATATTTCACTAGGACACAAACCGTTTTATGACTGCTTGGGTATTCTTTAATTTATTTTTTTAAACAGCTCCCATTTCAACATCCACTGTACGGAGTTTTCTTAGAACAGAAAGTAATTTTTTTCTGTTTTAAATGGGTCCTTTCAAGGGATCTTAAAATCTACTCAATGAATAGGCATGTTGAAAGCAAAGTTTCTCCAGAGGACTCTACATCAATTTGTTTTTATACAAAAGCCCTAAAAGTTAATGGAATATTATTATGTGATATTATTACGCACGATAAGGACATTCCCTACCCACTGACATCTCGAAAGTCCATTACATGATACACGACGCAATCAAAAGCGAGATCTGCCTATAATTTTAATGGTAGGTGTATTTTAACAGTGAGAGACGGAATAACAGCAAAAAAATCCAGAAAAACGCATTTCAAAAAAGTTATACATTGATTTGCATGTTAATGAGGGAAATAAGTATTTGACCCCTTCGACTTAGTACTTGGTGGCAAAACCCTTGTTGGCAATCACAGAGGTCAGACACTTCTTGTAGTTGGCCACCAGGTTTGCACACATCTCAGGAGGGATTTTGTCCCACTCCTCTTTGCAGATCCTCTCCAAGTCATTAGGGTTTCGAGGCTGACGTTTGGCAACTCGAACCATCAGCTCCCTCCACAGATTTTCTATGGGATTTAAGTCTGGAGACTGGCTAGGCCACTACAGGACCTTAATGTGCTTCTTCTTGAGCCACTCCTTTGTTGCCTTGGCTGTGTGTTTTGGGTCATTGTCATGCGGAATACCCATCCACGACCCATTTTCAATGCCCTGGCTGAGGGAAGGAGGTTCTCACCCAAGATTGGATGGTACATGGCCCCGTCCATCGTACGTTTGATGTGGTGCAGTTGTGCTGTTCCCTTAGCAGAAAAACACCCCCAAAGCATAATGTTTCCACCTCCATGTTTGACAGTGGGGATGGTGTTCTTGGGGTCATAGGCAGCATTTCTCCTCCTCCAAACACGGCAAGTTGAGTTGATGCCAAAGAGCTTGATTTTGGTCTCATCTGACCACAACACTTTCACCCATTCTCCTCTGAATCATTCAGATGTTCACTGGCAAACTTCAGACGGGCCTGTACATGTGCTTTCTTGAGCACGGGGACCTTGCGGGCGCTGCAGGATTTCAGTCCTTCACGTCGTAGTGTGTTACCAGTTGTTTTCTTGGTGACTATGGTCCCAGCTGCCTTAAGATCATTAACAAGATCCTCCCGTGTAGTTCTGGGCTGATTCCTCACCGTTCTCATGATCATTGAAACTCCACAAGGTGAAATCTTGCATTGAGCCCCAGACCGAGGGAGACTGACAGTTATTTTGTGTTTCTTCCATTTGCGAATAATCGCACCAACTGTTGTCACCTTCTCACCAAGCTGCTTGGCGATGGTCTTGTAGCCTATTCCAGCCTTGTGTAGGTCTACAATCTTGTCCCCGACATCCTTGGACAGCTCTTTGGTCTTGGCCATGGTGGAGAGTTTGGAATCTGATTGATTGATTGCTTCTGTGGACAGGTGCCTTTTATACAGGTAACGAGCTGAGATTAGGAGCACGCCCTTTAAGAGGGTGCTCCTAATCTCAGCTCGTTACCTGTATAAAAGACACCTGGGAGCCAGAAATCTTGCTGATTGATAGGGGATCAAATACTTATTTCACTCATTAACATGCAAATCAATTTATAACTTTTTTGAAATGTGTTTTTCTGGATTTTTTTGTTGTTATTCCGTCTCTCACTGTTAAAATACACATACCATTAAAATTATAGACTGATCATTTCTTTGTCAGTGGGCAAAGGTACAAAATCACCAGGGGATTAAATACTTTTCTCCTTCACTGTATACTATGAGATTCCATATACAAGTTATGTCACGATTGATCCCTCTGTGCAGGTTATGATGTGAATTTCCAATGGCACAAGTAGCTCTACAAAAGGAACTACAGGGGGAAAATATTTTGATAGAGAACAATAGAGAAGCACTAGTTTGACAAGCCCTGTCTGAGAACAATCTAGATTCATGTTATGAAACCCGGCCTGCAGAGACCCAATCCTTCAGGTTTGACAGCCATCTTCAACTCGGTGGCGGAAATCATGTTAAATCTTGACAAATTAAAGCAATACCAGCTTCTTCTGTACAAGACAGTTTGGTTAGGATGTAGAAGCAGAAGACCAGAGAGGATAGGGACCATTGATTAGGAGTCAAACATGGGGAATTTTTGTCCTGGAGGCTGCAAACCTGCCAGCTTTTGCAAATCTCTTGAAACCCCCAGCTGATCACAAGCTGGAGACCACCGTTAACTGGTTCAGTTTAGCAAATGAATGGTTGAACAATGAATGAGACCGACCTGTGTGGCATGATCATCAGGGAGCTCTCTGCCCTCTAGGGTCCTCCCAAAAGAGGCTGTGTTCCCCCCTGAGGCAGACAGGTTGTCGGGGCCACAGTCTGGGGGCTGCAGGGAGGCTGCAAGTGGGGCATCCTGGTACAGCTCACTTTGGATCCTGTAGATTTCAGCCAGAACAGACGTCAAAATCAATGCTGAACTATTTCATAAAAAATGGACGCATCAAACTTCATCTTTGATAATTTATTTCCCCTGCTCCCTTGAAAACCTTTACTTATATTTGTTTAAGGGACTGTAATAAAACTAAAAAGATGTGTTTCTTGCTGTTTGAGTTTAGGATTCTCAACCAACGCATCATTTTAAGTGAGGAATTTGCTTTTAAAAAGGTACATGCCTCCTTTATGCATTTAGAGAAAGGGTCTCTGTTAAAGGTCTCCTCTTTGTTAAACCAGGAGAGAAGAATAAGAGGACAACAATGAACCACCCCCAACCCCCCTTCAACGGAGGCTAAAATGGGTAACCGAAAATATGAAACACCCAGAAGAGCTGAGTTGTGATTAAATTCATCCATCGGTTCTGTTTAAATTAAAAGACAAAACAGAACAGGAGGCTCCATGAGGTTATCAAGGGAAACAAATCTGACCTCATTTGTAATTAGCAGCCTTTTTTCAGTTTAATCAAGAAATTGAATCGGGTCACAAGAAGTTTAAAATGGATGCCACGTGATGTAAAATAATAGTATACATGAAGAAGTCTGGTCTAGGTATTAGGGCTGGCAATGTTTTACATCTGCAGACTCTGTTGTGGTCTCAAAATATATGTCAGCATTTAAACTGTCAAAGGGAGAAAAAGGTTGAGAGGCCTAGTCCTATAACAAAAGACTAACGTTCTAGGAATACAGGCATATTGTACTTTGAACAGATTGTACTACTGCACTTTTGTAATGCTTTAAATGTATTTTGTATTTATTATATTACTGAACTTTTGAAATGCTGAAAAATATTTGTGTAAACTGTAAGTTGCTATGGATAAGGGTGTCTAAGCAATAAAAGATGTCCAAGGCTGTTCTACACGGATGCGACGTGAATCTGTTCCTGCAGTGCCACAGTCGCCCAGTCCTCCTCTCACCCGAAGCCACGACTCTCTGGAGGCAGGAAGTAGGTTGGGAGTTCCTCTGGCGGGGGCATAGTGGGGTACGCCTCTGCACAGTCTGCCCTCTTGGGCCACAGGATGTCCCGACTGTCCTGTGAAGAGGAACCCATCAGGTCAAAGCTAAAAGCTACTAAATATTATTATGAATAAACTGATTTTGTTCAAATAAAGATAGCACTGTTTATGACTATTAAGATAAACTGGAGAAATAACTTCACTGTGAATGGATTCATGTGCTACATATGTTTAAAATCGGGCAGCATACTTGTCTCGACCATTCAGATCAGACTTCATGTCGAATGAAAACTTGGCCACGGCAACTGGTCTGCATTTGCTCTATTAAATCCCATTTTATTTATCAGTTTAAACCAGTTTGCACCTACTTCTGCCTTTCGATTAAGCAAACTATTTAATCTGTAGAGCACTGTTATCTTTCACCTTAATATCACCTTAAAAACTGATGGATTGACCTTAAATGTCATTCACTGCAACACGTACATCATTTTTCATAGTGCTGTTGTGCTATTTGTGGATGTGTCCCACTTTGTATATTATATGTTGAAAAGCCATGTATGTAGTCCAGGATAATGAAGCCTGATAAAGAATTTAAGAATAGTATTGAGGAGTATTCTCACCATGAAGGAGGTGGGCTCTTTGCCCCAGAAGGAGCCCAGGGAGGAGGCACCAGAGATGGAGGGGAAAGGCTCTTGGCTTTGGCTCTGATTGAGGGCTGGCTCAGAGCTCAGAGCCATGCTGTTGGCTATAGAGACATCCTCGCCAAACTGGGGTGGAGAGGAGGACCGGAGAGTAAAAGAGAGAAAAGGAAGACAAAAGCAGGTCGCTCAACTCAATAATAAAATGCAAGCGTTTCCAAGTGTGTGAACGGATGGGTTTAAAAGCGACTGATGAAACCTGTGGGATCAGGGGTCTCTCCGGCAGCACTGGCAGATAACATGCTTCTATATTATAACTACGCATTAATAATGAAATGTGTTTAATTGTCTGGTTTGGGTTGGGTCATTAGAAGTTGGGGAAAGGAAGGGGCCTGGTATCATCTTGCTTAACCTATCTAGGTATATCCCATAAAAATGCCAATATCTGCCCCACAGCAGCACGCTCACCTGTATGTAGTGCACACTCTCGAACAGGTCTCCGCGGTGATAGCGCACAGGCAGGTCGAAGGGGCAATACAGACTGCGCTGCTGTTTCCCCAGGCGACACATCTGGTGATTCCCTGAAAGCAAAAATATAGCCGCTACAGCCACACCATTGCTTATCCCATGATGCTCCATCATGGTTCTCATATGTAAAGAGGCAGTATGTAGAACAGCAGTCCAGGAGAGAAACAAGGTCATGCTCCATTGTGATTATTTAGACTGCATTACTTCATTAATTGTCATCCATCCTTCTACTATTTTATATATTGAGCTTATACAGATGGACAAGTGTGTGGTGGGCTATGCACTCCTAAGCAGAGAGTCGAGGGTTCAAGCCCAGGTGGGGCACACTGCTGTTCTACCCTTGAGCAATGTACTGTACTGTACTCCAGTAAAAACCCATATACAAATGGGTAATTGTATGTAAAAAATATTGTGTTATATATAGTAGCAATTGTAAGTCGCCCTGGATAAGGAAAATAATTTAAAAATTCAAGTTATAAAAGGGATGGAAAAAAGACAGCAAACTCTATTCTACCAAACAACACAAGGATGTCAGAATTATGTCCTTTAAAGCACAGCCACTAAAACTTTCATCGGTGGTGTCCCCAACCTGTAATGCTGAAGGCCTGCACTGTCTTTGGATCACACCTGAGCAATTATTTACCACTCAAATAATTACAGTCCTTATGGAACCAATCTAGCTGTGCGTATTAGGAATTTTAAGAGAGCTGGAAGACATGCTGGATCCTTATTCATGTGTACGATGGGTTTGTTCAAACTCACCCAGCTGGGCCTCCTTTGCCATGTGTGTCTCGTGAATGATGTTGCGCAGGATCTGCTCCTCCTGGATGAGCTTGTGCTTGTCCAGGACCTCCTGCTGCCGCAGATAGTGGTCATGCTGCTTCTGGTACTCCTTCAGCTCATTCAGTGTGCGCTGCAGGGACCTGGGGAAGAGAGATTCACAAACAAAGACATGAAATCAAATGTCCACAGTCTGTGGAATGACTCCAGGTATTTAGTAAATAAAATATACAACACAGGAGCAACAAAAAAAGTGAGAGAGAGACTGAATAGTGTCTTCAGTGTATGTCTGTATTGCCCCTGAATATTCGGCTTGAACTTGCTTTTAACTGAGCTAATATCTCATAAATAAAAGGGATCTCATAAATAAAAAAGAACCCATTAAAAGGTGTTTATTGCAAGACCTGCCTTCTACAGGTTAATTTCCCTGATAGTGGCTAGAGGTTGTTCAAATGTGTATTTTGGACCAGAGGCAGAACAATAAAAGGTACTCCAGTTTTAATGCACAACAAGTGGCACAACATTATTAAAGAGTTAGTTATACCAAAGACCTGCCCTGGATAAGTGCATTGAAAGGTGAAGCACTTCCTCATCAGATAATCTCTCCATGTCAAGTCTGCCCAATTAAAAATGGCACGTGTGTAATGCACAATATTCCCACCCTTTATTTGAAACAATGTTAATGAAATTTAACGCATACAAATATGTAGAAGCTGAAAAAAACAAAAAACATTCAATGAAATGACTCCTCCCACACCACCATACTTCTAAACTAGGACTGTGTGCTTAACATGGTAGATTGATTCCCATTGAAAGGGTAACAGCCGTGGTCTTCAGTACCTGTGCTGGGCCTCCAGTCTCTGCTCCAGTTTCTGCTGACACAGCACAGCGTGTTTGCGGCGCAAGGCCTGCTCAAACCCTGCTTGGGCCTGCAGAGCATGGTCATAGCACAGCACTGAATGGTTATACTCTCCCAGCATCTATGGAAACAGAGAAAGAGATTACAATTTACAGAATATATCCTACAATTTGCAACTTAAATTTCCAGCAGTGAGGACACACACAAGATTTGTTTGTAGTCACAGAGTAGTTTCTTGTCAATATAAGAGCACAGCTACACATTTAAATAGTAAAATAATACATGGTTAATTTGTGGCAATAAAAGTGGAAAAAATGAACAACTGCTTTAACTTTAAAGTTAGTTATAATTAAAGCAAGTTTAAAAGACTTTATATGGCCAGTTCTGCAGTTTGACATCAGAATCATTTAGAAGTAAAATAATCTTGAGTAATTAGCAAGTCAACAGCTGTAAAAATTTAATATAACAATTTTAAGATTAAAATGATAAAAGAATGACATTAACAAAATAATTGAGAGATCCTGTTGGAAGAAGCAGAAAACGGCCCCTGCAGGGAGGGGGTGAGATGCACGGATACACACAGCGTAGATGTTGCCCAGAGTGTAGTGACTCGTCAGGAAGTCTGAGGTGATGTCAAGGGCAGCATGGACCAAGATGGCAGCGTCGGCAGAGAAGTGGGCGCGATGCAGCACGTTGGCCATATTCACCAAAGCGATGTCTTTATGTTGCCTGCCAGTGGACACACAGGTGTGAGGAACACTGGTGCACACACCTTGCAGGCAGTCAACACTACTACAGGTAACGTCCACGTTATGCACAGTCAGGAGTTACAACATGTACAGCAGGGCAGCACCACTGAAATGGAGCTCTAGATATCTGCAGACAAAAACCATCCAGTGTTTTCAGTGTCACTTTCCACTTATATTCATGAGTAAATAGTGGTTGGGAAATGCTACTTAAAGGGAACATGGATTAAAACACTTTCTGAAAATGAATGAATGTGCATCTAAATCGCAATTGTAATGTGAATATTTCACCAACAGAGGCCACTGTCCCCTTTCACAGCACTCTGGAGGAAGTCTGATATCCTGTGGCTCCATTGTCAAACACTTCTGATTACACTTGATAAATTTGCATCCAACAAGATTACTGTTCTTTGTAAAGAGTCTTAAAAGTTTAAAAGAAAATACAGGCAGGAATGCAGCAGGGAAGCATCACTGTAATGTGAATGGCTGTTCTGTCAAATCACTTTAGTGCTTATGCCTATAGATAAGAAAAACAAACTAAACTAGTAAAACAAGAAACGTTTCATAGGACACAGATATACTTGTCCAATATTGCTTAGCCAATAAGTCCCTCACATAAAAACTGTAGAGATGGACGTAAAAAGAAAGACAACATCCCCTCAATTTTGTTAAATCTCCCAAAACGCACATGTAATCAATATGTCAAATACAGACACTGGGGCACTGTCTGGTGGAATTAAAGTTAAACAACAAATTTTAATAATCTCGCAAATCCATACAAAGTAACGAGGATGGGGTTTGTTCTACCAAAATCCTTGATGCTGTTATCCTTGTAATGGTGTGTATATGCAGTGAATTGTATGTAACGGTTTCAAAAATTTGCCTGGGCTGGGCTTGGCGTTGCAATCTGTGCCCTCTGTGCCCACTGGCGTACCTGGGGGAGAAGTGCAGCGCCCGCACGGCACACTCCACCACATGCCGCGGTTCATTCTTCATCCGCCAGTAAAAGGAGGCCAGGTTATACAGCACCCAGGATGAGGAGTTCTATGCAGAGACACAGGCATTCAGGACAGGAACACGCATACAAGGGACACAGAGACATAACAGAGGGAGACACAGAGACAGACAGACAGACGGGGGGGGGAGACAGAATGACAGAATAAGTGTCTCTCTCCTCCCTTGGAAGATCCCATTTACACCTGGGAAGAGCATAGCCAACATTGAGACCTGCTCAATCCAGGCCAGGAGGACACCTGCTGAACATCTTGGAGCACAACTGTTTAAATCTTAAAGACATTCATAGGCCTGACATGATGACACAGTTCTAGACTCAGTGCTTACCCGCAGAAGGGCTTCGTGGATCTGGTGTCCCACCTCGTCCATGCTCCTGCCCAGCTTCCGGGACAGAGAGCTGAAAATGGGGTCCTCCTTTGACAAGAGGGGGGAGGTCAGGTTCACTCTCTCCTGCACGCCCTGCAGAGGAAAAGGGGAGGCAACATTCATCCTCCCGCTCAGTTTCCCACGAATGTCACATTTATACTCTGGCTTCAAGTTACTATCACAGTATTAGTTTAGTAATCTTTACAGCTGCAGAAGTTATAGAAAATTAGAATGTCAGAATCGCTCCAAACAGGAATTGTATCTTGTGGGTTTTTTTCCCCAGTGATGATTCTCATTAGAACGTCCCATTCAGCATCAGAACACACATTTATTACACTTGACTAAAATACAACAAACCAATATTACCAATATCCCTTGGTACTTAGTTAGACAGGAATGGTTATACCGTATTACAGAGAAGTGCAGCTCCACCTTTTAAGGGATGGATATTAGGACTCATTTTTTATTGTATGAGCAAACCGTAATAACATATCTGCAGTTTTTTTTTTCTTTTCATGTCTGATGCTGATAAGAGCTAGTTTGACAAACCCTGACGTAGCACTACTTTTGGACTTTCAAATGTTATCATAAGTAAAGAAGTCCAAGACTAGATCTAATTGAGATATTTGAAACCACTGATTAATTGTCAAAATCTTATTTTCTAGCACTGGTTCTTAACATTAAAATACAATTAAGTTATACTTTTTCCATCATGCATATTTAAATTGTTTCATGTAAAGTTAAGCACTAAAGCCATTTTACCCTTTGTTCTCATTCAAGAGAGAAACTTCACTTTTAAGCAGCATTGGTTAGAGGGGGGGGAGCAGCCAAGGTGGGGCAGCCCGATTAGGGAAAGGAGAGCAGTCAGTTTCTTGCCCCCCTGACAAAGTTAATCACCAAGCTTAAAGCTGACACTGTTCAAAGAGTGTCTGGTATAACTTGGCCTTATCAGTCATACAGGGGTCAAAGATTGTGCAGAAGCCCAATATGTCCAGCCCAGATTTGAAAGTGCTGTGGTCAAACTAGACAACTCCACTGATTGAAGGTTCCAACTGTAACACCAGCAGGGCTCTGTGCAACCTGTTCAACATTGAGATGTTATGATGAGAATGGATTTATGATGGATCAGTAGGAGTGTACATATACTTAGAAAGTTACAAAGTTCCTGTGTATTTATTCATGGGCCTGGGCATGCTCTGACATAGGCTGCAGCATGTACTGACCCTCAGGTGCTGAAAAGCATGGATACTGTAGGGAAGATCCAGGATCTTTGTGCAGTCTGGTTTCTCCAGGTCTGGAGGTAGTGGAGATATGGGGTCCACGTAGTCTTCAGGACTGCAAATAATGCAAACGGCTTCACTCTATTATCAAGTTTAAAAGAGCCAGCGCCACAGACATATGTCACAGACAGTCACAGTCTTTCGCATAAGCACTAAATGACTGGGTTTACATGCTACTTTAGATGTCATGATGAGGTATTTATGGTGATTATGGTTAATACAACAGGAAAGAAAAACACATCTATAACTGCATTCCAGACTTACCACCACCAAAGATGTCATGGATAATTTTTTTTACACACATAAGGAAATAAAGGAATGAGGAAACTAAGACCTGAGTTCTGCTTTCTCTGCTAGTCTGGTTTCAAGACCGTTATGAGGGATTTAAGCAAAGGCAGCTAGGTGTAGGAATCCATGCCCTTACCGAATGTCTTTACTCTCCAGTGAGATGAAGGTGCCATCATAGAGGTCCAGGTCTCCCAGAGGAACCTTGGCAGTGATGCAGTCCGCATCCTCTTTATAGTGCCTCTGCTCCAGCCCAGTATCACGATCCTCATTCTCTTCTATGTGGATCTTCTGGGCCACCAGTTGTTTCTACAGGGTTAGATTTTGGGTTAAATACAAAGTCAACACAGCACTTTCATACAAAGCCCCAGAGATGACGCAGATTTAAAAAAAAAAACTCGATTGGAGATAATATAGGGCATAATTAATCAGTTAGGTGCACTTTCTGATGAATGCAGACACATTGTTTGTATAAGAGAACCGAAGTACATCTCATTCTGTACAGGTGCCCATTATTTTAAAATGAGCAGCCTTGACACATCTAAAAATAAATTAAAATGCCAAGAACAGAATGAAAGAGGCAGAGAAAAGCAGCACTCAGTGAATCATGACTAAGTGTTTTTCAGGCACACACACTTATACAACTCTCTCTAAACCAGACACAAGCTGATACAAGCTGCAAAACTAGATAATTCCACCATTATTGGGAAAGGGGTTTGCTCATTTTAAATTGGCTGGTCTTTCTACATTGTTTGGAATTTAGAGTGTTACTTTAACTTATTAATCTAAGGAGACGAATGAAAAAGCCCAGAAACTCATCATAAAAAACACTTTTGTGCCTTTATAAGACAATTATTATTTTGTGTACTACAGCGGATTCAGTCAATAAAAGTTGACCATAACCAACATAAGTGCCCTGGGACAATAGAGCCTGCCTGTCAGACAGAGGAAATTAATTAAAACGCATTACTCATCCATTCGGCTAACTCTCACCTCTAACTCCTTGAGGTAGTTCACTCTTGTCTCCTGTCTCATGAAAATCACAAGGTCATGTGGGTGTTTCAAATTCAGCGGGGAATCCACCTGTAAAAATCAAACTCAAATGACCTCCACTCCCTTTAGAAGGACGAACCAAAGCACAAAACCTTTTCCCCAGAATTACTGATCCTACCATTTAAGGGTGTGAGAAAAACAAACTGGCGAAATTCAAAACAAAAAAAATATGATTGTTATTGTGGCATTTAGGAAATTCTCATTAGATTGTGTAAGGCTGATTTTTGGTAATTCCATTTTTTTATATATTTTTTAAAAAGGACCTTGCACTGATCAGTCATGTTATCCTGAGGCCCAGAGAGGAATTTATCATCAACCTAGTGCTTGCCTGACACCGATAGTTGATAACACGTAGCCTTCTACCTAGCCTATAACAGCGTTCCAAGTGGACTTTCGAAAGTGTATAGATACCACTGGGACTACATTTCCCAGCAGGTCAAACACCTTTCCATCTAAACACAGATACAGAAAGCTGTTTATCTTGTGATACTCACGATTAAATGTAAAGATTCAGGTTGATTTTGCTGGAAGTGTGTGTGTGTCGTTTGCTTGTTTTATTTTAAAACTTCACCTTGCAGTCAGACAGGTGCATTGGGGGAGAGACATCACCAAAACAAATGTCTTAATTTGTTCGGTTTATGTATATTAAAAATGATCAATAAAAAGCTTTATGAAACAGTTTGGAATATAATTACCATCATACTTATATCAGTATTTATTATTTTTTGGTTTTGATAATAATAATAATAATAATAATAATAATAATAATAATAATAAATTAGACGTATGGATTTTGTATGTTACATTTATAACAACTTATCTTGCTAAATTAAATACGGTATTTAAATCAAATATTTGATTTGTTATGGGGTGGCATCTATAAAACCTTTTTATTATATAGAGCAGGCACAAACACTAATAGGAAGGCATTTAAATCTCTACAGATGTGGGACTGTTCAGCAGTGTGAACAATCCCTTGGTGACTTTGAGGGGTTAATAAGCGCTGGACAACTGCTTGATACTCAGCTTCCACTATAAACTATATTCATACTGAAAACAGAAATAAGCTGCCACTCCAAGCTATCGATCCATCGGTGGACGTGGTTAAAGAGTAGACACCAATACAAACAGTTACTTTTTTCTGTCATGTAGTTAATCATATGAGACATTAAGCAAACAGTATTGCAGCGATACTGATAGCCACGTTAAAGGGAAGTATTTTCATACATAAATCACAATACAGGGTCTGTATTAGATGAGCTATGCGACTTTCTTGTCAGTTGTCATCAGTACTGCCACTGGATTATGCGATGCTCTCCCTCAATGACGAAATACATCCACTGCATAGGTCCGTCGTACTGAGGGACTCGGTGTGTAACTGACTGTGTGTGTGTAAACAGGCCGCTTGGTTTACCTGCTGTTGAATCTTGCCGTCCTCAGTCACAATCCAGTGTGTGGTGCCACTGCCTGGCTCGGCAAAAATCACACAGAGAAGCACACAGACCCACCCGAGAAATGCAACTCGTCTCGGGACACTGATACATAACTGTAACTGCAACCCGCTCCTCTTGTAATCCGCCATCTTTCTTCTCCGCCAACAATATTTAGCTACCGGAAGCGGAAGTTTACACCTGCTGGAAAGCGAGGGCAGCGTGCCAGAGCTCCGCCATGTTGGAAAGGGGCATGTGCGTCTCACTAGTGCGGGGTGGGTTCCTCTCTCTGTGTTCACTGAACTGTAGCGATGTGACACTGGCGGAGGCATAATCTCAGATCACCCTGATTTCTCTTGTCAGGTCGATGGTGTTTAAACGTTGTTTCACATTTTCGCTTTCAATACATACACGTTGAGACTGTGAAAACACTGGTTTGATTTCGCCTATCCCGAAATCACAAAATCTGAACACAGGCAAACATTACAACCTGTTACTAAGCTGTAGTGCGAGTGATCACGTTGTTAAGTGTAACCATGCAACTCATAAAGTGCTCGTGGAGACTGTTAAATAAGACCCCGTTCACACTTATTAGGCCGGCCCTGGGCGCCTTAAATTTACTCCGGCTTTTTCCAGACACCCCGTTCACACTTGCGGGTTTAGGAGCCTCAGTGCGTCACATATGGGGGCGAAAAGCGGCCTAAACGAAATGCATGCCGGGAATAAACAAATGCGCTCAAACGAACCAGTGATGCAGGACATTAGCTCTGCTTACAGTGTATGCGCTGTGTGTATAATCACAACTTATTAACATCGATTGACTATTGTTCGGTTCTATATTGTATTTGAAAGTAATCTCAACCCTTTACAGCCGAAGCTTTCTATAATAATTACAAATGTGCTGCTTCAATGGGAATCTAATGTATATATTTCCCTTTTCAAATGTCTATCTTCGGTTCTGCAAGTTTAAAAGTGCTGTTATACAATCCACCCGAAAGCGAAGCACCTTTATTAGGACATCAGCATTAAATCACAAGAAATCGTGTGCATCGAAAGCAGCCTGTGTGACGCGTGTAGTTTTACCTCAGACAGCAGCGCTGCTCTGTGCGGTTTCTGTTGTAACTGTATCTTCATCCACGTTGTAAACAGCGCCTTCATTGCTGCATCGGCCCAGTTTTTACCTCTAACGCCGGCATTTGTGATTGTCCTGCTCAGCTCAATATAATCGCATTTCGGATTGGATAGTAATCAGCTGGTCTCGTATTAAAATACACTGATTTGAATGGAAACCTGCTTCAGTTAAATTTATATCGTTTTAATGCAAAATTCGGATAATTAATAAAGTTATGGTCCCGTTCACAATTTCACAATGCAATTTCCACGTGTAAAATGCATGCTGTTAAATTTCAGACTTCAGTCATACTTAGTACAAGAACAAACAATAGCAAGTTTACCAGCTACACACTTTTATTTTAATCGACCGAGTAGTTTGAACTGTTTATATCATTATAACTCATTACTTAGCCTAGACTTTTATAATATATATAAAGATGTGAGCTAGCGAAATGTAACAGTACATTTAAGGCTATAGATCGATATGACATTCAAACAATACAGAGACAATACTGTGAGTCCTGCAGTATGTGAGCTGTCTCGGTGCCCGAGTTTATTGTGTTTACTCTGTGTTTACTCTGTTTATTGTGTTTACTCTGTGTTTACTCTGTTTATTGTGTTTACTCTGTGTTTATTGTGTGTTTACTCTGTGTTTATTCTGTTTATTCGGTGTTTACTCTGTTTATTGTGTGTTTATTCTGTGTTTATTCGGTGTTTATTGTGTGTTTATTCTGTGTTTATTCTGTGTTTACTCTGTTTATTGTGTGTTTACTCTGTGTTTATTCTGTGTTTATTCTGTGTTTACTCTGTTTATTGTGTGTTTACTCTGTGTTTATTCTGTGTTTATTCGGTGTTTACTCTGTTTATTGTGTGTTTACTCTGTGTTTACTCTGTGTTTACTCTGTTTATTGTGTGTTTACTCTGTGTTTATTCTGTGTTTATTCTGTGTTTACTCTGTTTATTGTGTGTTTACTCTGTGTTTATTCTGTGTTTATTCGGTGTTTACTCTGTTTATTGTGTGTTTACTCTGTGTTTATTCCACGTCTCTCAGTCACGCAGTCTCTGGGGGCGGGGCTTGAGTTGCGTCACACGCTGACGCTTTCCACCAGCCCAGGGCCCGGCGCGGCACAGTTACATTTAGGCCGCATTAGGCCGGGTCGAAAAGCGGGATTAGTTTTGACCCGGCCCTGGGCCGGCTTAAATCTATGACCCCGTTCACATGCGGTCTTCGGTAATGCCATTCTGTCAGGCAGCACAAACAGAGCTATTTCTGCACTTCAGTTAGTCCAAAATGCTGCTGCAAGAATCCTAACAAAAACAAAAAAACATGAACACATCACTCCATGATTGGCTTCTCTTCACTGGCTGCCAGTGCACTACAGGATAGACTTTAAAGTGCTCTTATTAACATTTAAAGCACTTAAGGGACTGGCACCTCCCTACCTAAAAGATCTCCTTATCAAATACACTCCAGGTCGGCCATTGAGATCACAGGAAGCCGGTTACTTAGTGCTCTCTAAAATACACAAGAAAAGCGCAGGTGGTAGAGCATTCAGTTATAGAGCCCCGAAGCTGTGGAACGATCTTCCAGCCAAAGTAAGAGATTCCCCCTCTGTCTTAGCCTTTAAATCATGTCTGAAGACTCATCTGTTCAGTCTCTGTTTTTCTAGCCCATAGTGCCGCCGGTGTGCCATGGACATGCAATTGCACAACTGTTTTTGGAAATGTCCTGCACTGCATGACCAGTATCTGAGCATGACTGCCTTCTTGTCTTCCAGCAAAAGCCCCCTCCGAGGGTCCAACGAGGCACCTCGTCCCCCACCATGGAAGTCTGATGAGGCACAACCCACCCCAGAGGCACCTCACCACAGAGGGTCAACGGGGCATCCACACCCAAGGTCTGACGAGCCATCGCAACCCAAAGCCAGCGAGAGGCCTCCTCCAGAGGGAAGAGCACAGCCAGCAGCACTGATAAAGAACTTTCTGATTTCCTTGCTGCTGTAATAACTATACTGCCTGGAGGGGAGGCAAGCATTAGGCCTAGGCCCTAAGCCGTGGACCCCCAGAGATTCATTTTCTCCTACATGTCATCCATAGGAGTTTTTTGTTTTTCTCTCCTCTGTGCCTAAATGGTTTATTTACTTAAATGTTCACTCACTTTATTATAGATCATGTAAAATGTTTACAGGTCTATATTTTATTGTATTGTATTTATGTATTTTATTTTGCTGTACGTTTGTTGTATGTTTACCAGTCTGTAAAGCGCTCTGTGGCTACCCTGCGAAGGGCGCTATACAAATAAAAATTGATTGATTTCATTGACATATGAGTTAGGCCGGCCCAAATCTCAAGTGTGAGTGTTAGTTTGGTTTGCTTTTTTTTGTTTTGTTTTGAAAATTGTAAATTGACAATTGACGGTGTGGAAGAAATAGAATGCAGGCTGTCAGAATACAATACAATAAAATACTCAGGATTCTCATCTGATCATGTAAGTAAAAACAAAAACAAAAAAAGTTAAATCCCGAAGTTGACTTTTTTGTATCTATTTTCGGCATATCCAAGTGTTACCATAATGTGTGGTATCTTGCATGTGGTATCTCAGACATGGAAAATCTCCAGTGCAGTAAGAAAGTTTGGTAATTTTTTTAACATCAGCTAATTGCATCTGTCTGATGTGATTTCACACATTTTATGTTCTTAGAGGTAGCCTAACATGCAGACCGCAATAATGCTTCAAATCCAAGGAGTCAAGCGTTATTGACCCCATGACCAAGTTCAGTTGTAACAGTATACAGGGTCAAATGTATCAAGTTGTGATAATTCATAAAATAATATAAATATAAATATATTTAATTCAGAAATGAAAATCTTAATTTATATATTGTTCTATACAGATAATAAACTTATTTTTTTCCAACAACATTTAAAACAATGTGTATGCTTTATTATATTCCTTAGATTGCATACAATCTCATGCAATGCTTTGTACAATTAAATGGATATTAGAAGAAGTCAAAGGTTTTGTCTATCTTGGACAATAAATCAGTACAGATAGAGATATTATGGAAGAAATCAAAAGAAAAGTGATGATGTTGAAAGGAAAACTACCCATTTGCCTTAAGATAAAAGTATTTGATCAATGAATACTACCAGTACTCACTTACGGTTGTGAAACCTGGTCACTATATGCAAATATTTTACATAAACTGCAAATAACAAAGAATCATGGAATGATGCATGCTTGGAATAACAAGAAGAGATAGAAAACTACATGAATGGATCTGAGACGTTGAAAATAATTGAAAGTTACAATGCTAAAATGGCAATGGGCCAGAGACATTGCAAGAACAACAGATCAATGATGGACAAAGGAAGTGAAGAACCCTTTCTTAAAAGTAGTGAAGGAGGCACGGAATGAACAGAATAGAATCTTTATTACGAGCTCGTTAGAGCGACATTGCGACAATCCCATTTGTCAGACTCAAAGGTTTATACACTTTTGGTTCATGAGCTGGGAACTCCCGTCCAGAAACAGATGTATTCGTTATCTTCGGTACATGTCCAGGTCTTAAATTGGTTTGCCTTAAATTGACGTTAGCATTGTCTGTAGTTTGCCTAAATTAAAGTCAATTCAGTTCAGCTGCTGAGTTGGTGAAAGTAAACAGGTTGTAGAAGGGAGATTTTGTCTAGGACTAGCAGTAATTCTGTTGCAGGAGGAGCCAGGTGGGGCCAGTTAGGTGTGAATTGGGGGTAGGTAGACAAAAGCTACTTAAAGCAGCTGTTGAGAAAGAGCTTTGCTGTTTCTCGCTGACAAAAGTTAGGCAGTTGACTAGCAGCAGGAACCAAGAGAAGTATAAAGAAACAAACAAACAAACAAAAAGTAACATTTAGAAGCATGTGGCCACTACAGTGTCAGGTTTGCAGAATTCATTTGTGAACGTTGTCGGCAGGTTGAAATCCTAGCGATCAAGGTTCGTGATCTTGAAGCTCAGCTTGTCGATCTGCGCTGTATTAGGGATATAGAAGAATTGGTCAATCAGCCCATGAGAGAGATGGTGTGCACGCCAAAACCTAGGAGAGTTGAGACCTTAGAGCAGGACAGCGTAGACAACTGCTGGGTTTCAGTAGGTCGTAACTGCAGAAAAGGGCATGCACAACCCCTAGAGACACCCCAAGAGCTTGAATTGCTCAACAGGTTCCAACTGCTGGACACCGAGTTGGACAGTGACAGCTCAGAGGGTGATGGGGGGGGCAGTTGAGCTCCAGAGCACCATGGTGCCCACTCCCCCCAGAAGAAGGAGGTAGTTACAGTAGGAGACTCAATTCTTAGAGGCGTAGATCACACAGTGTGTATTAGTGACAAGGAGACCCGCATGGTATCTTGCCTGCCTGGTGCTCAGGTTGCAGATCTCCCTAAACTAGCAGACAGGCTACTGGCCAAAGCCGGGGGGAATCCACTGGTCATGGTACACATTGGAACCAATGACATAGGAAAAGGTAGGACAGAGGTTCTGCAAGACAAATTTAAAGAGTTAGGAACAAAACTAAAGAGCAGAACCTCCACAGTAGTTTTTTCTGAAATACGTGCCAGGCCAGGGAGACAGGCTGAGATTAGAAAATTCAACACATGGTTGAAATCCTGGTGTAGGGAAGAGGGCTTTAGATTTATGGAGCATTGGTCTTTCTTCTGGGATAGATGGGACCTGTACAAACTGGACGGTCTACATCTAAACAGAAGGGGGGCTAATGCATTGGGAGAGCGTATGTGCAGTGAAATTGATAATCATTTAAACTAGGAACCAGGGGCGCAGGGAGCTCTGACAATGGGAGATGTTCCACTAAGGAAAGAAAACCAAGGGAAACTGTCAGTAGGAAAGTCCTGAAATGTTTGTACCTCAATGCCAGGAGTATAAGGAACAAGATGTTAGACTTGGAAGCCACAGTGCAGAAAATGATGGGGATGAATACAAGTTGGAAGGATACACACAGTTTAGGAGTGACAGGCAAAATCGAAGAGGGGGTGGGGTAGCATTATTTGTGAAAAATGACATTGAGGCAGAAGAACTTGTATTAGATCCCAGTAACAGAACAGAATCTTTGTGGGTTAAACTTTTGAACAAGAGATCTGGAGGATTAGCGGTAGGAGTGTGTTACAGGCCACCAAACTCAGATGTTCAGAAAGATGCTGCATTGTACAGTGTAATCAGGACTGCATGTAGCAAGGATGTGGCTGTTATAACGGGGGATTTCAATTTCCCAAACTTAGACTGGGAAAGCCCAGATGGTAAATGACTGCTTTCTAACTCAATTTGTCAGGGAACCAACCAGAGAGAGCGTATATATTGACTTCATCTTTTCAAATGACCAAGATAGAGTCAGGGGAACAGTAGTTAGAGAACCAATGGCAAATTGTTATCACAATATGGGAAGCTTTGAGGCATTCTTTCAAAAAACAAGGTCCAAGTCTAAAACAATGGTCTACAATTTTAGAAAAGCAAACCTTGAAGGTATGAGGCAGCACTTAGAAGAGGTAGACTGGAGCACACTGGATACAGAGTTAGTTGAAAATGAATGGGTATATTTTAAGAATATACTACTTGAGGCTCAGGAGCAATTTGTACCAAAAAGTAGCAAATTGAGGAACAAAAAACACTGGCCAAAATGGTTTAATAGAGGTATGCAAAAAAATATAAAGAGGAAGAAAATGTTGTATAGCACATACAAAAGGGATGGTGAAGAATCAAAATACATAGAATATGTTGAGCTGCAAAGAGATCTTAAGAAAGGGATCAGGAAAGCAAAGCGGGAAATAGAAAGAAACATAGCTCTTGGAGCTAAAACCAATGCAAAGAGCTTTTTTCAATATTACAACAGCAAGTGGTCAATAAAGGAGGAGGTGAAACAGATAAAGGGCAGAAATGGAGGTATCTTGGAAAATGAACAAGATGTGGCAAATACTCTAAATGAGTATTTCACAGAGGTTTTTACAAAAGAAAAAACAGATGACATGCCACAGGTTGACAATCAGTCCAGTCAAACCCTAAGAGAGATCAGGATAAATGAGGAGGAGGTACTAAAGGGACTAACAGAACAACAAACAAATCACCTGGGCCAGATGGAATATTTCCAACAGTACTTAAAGAAATTAGGGAAATTATTTATAGGCCGCTAACTCGATTATTCCAAATGACACTTAGAACAGGGGATGTGCCAACTGACTGGAAGACAGCAAATGTCATACCAATCCACAAGAAAGGGGACAAAACTGAGCCAGGAAATTACAGACCAATCAGTCTCACCTGCATCACCTGTAAAATGTTGGAAAAATTATTAGACAGAAAATAGAGGAGCATCTCAATGAAAACCATATGCTTGGAGATAGTCAACATGGGTTTAGACGAGGCAGATCATGTCTTACTAATTTATTAAAAAAAATTGAACATGCAACTGCAGCTGTAGATCACGTGAAAGCATATGATATGATATACTTAGATTTCCAAAAAGCTTTTGATAAGGTTCCACACCAAAGACTGATCCTCAAATTGGAAGCTGTAGGCATTCAGGGTAATGTAAGTAGATGGATTATGAACTGGCTGATGTATAGGAAACAGAGGGTGTCGATTAGAGGAGTCGCTTCTAACTGGAGTGAGGATGTTAGTGGAGTTCCACAGGGATCAGTACTAGGGCCTTTGCTTTTTCTAATCTATGTTAATGATCTGGACTCTGGGATAGTTAACAAATTTGTCAAATTTGCAGATGATACTAAAATAGGTGGCTCAGCAGATACAATCTTGGCAGCACAGGCTATTCAGAGGGACTTAGATAATATTCAGTTTTGGGCCGACACCTGGCAAATGAAATTCAATGTGGACAAGTGCAAGGTAATACATGCAGGTAACAAAAATGTCCACTATAATTACACTATGGGAGGTACAGATCTAGATGAAGTAACGCATGAGAAAGACCTAGGAGTCTATGTGGACTCCTCACTTTCTCCATCCAAGCAATGTGGGGAAGCAATAAAAAATGCAAACAGAATGCTAGGGTATATTGTCAAAAGTGTAGAATTTAAAACAAGGGAAGTAATGTTAAGGCTGTACAATGCGCTAGTTACTGGATACTGTGTACAGTTCTGGGCACCACACTTCAAGAAGGATATCGCTGCTTTAGAGGCAGTTCAGAGGAGAGCAACCAGACTTATTCCAGGTCTGAAGGGAAAGTCCTACTCGGAGAGACTGAGGGAACTGAACCTTTTCACACTGGAACAGAGGAGACTACGTGGGGACTTGATCCAAGTCTTCAAAATCATGAAAGGCTTCGACCACATCAATCCAGATGAGCTTTTCCAGATCAGCAGAGACACACGAACCCGGGGACACAAATGGAAATTGGGCTTCAAGGCATTCAAAACAGAAAACAGGAGACACTTCTTCACACAGAGAGTAGTCACAATCTGGAATAAACTACCCAGTGATGTGGTTGAAGCTGAAAGTTTGGGAACATTTAAAAATAGTCTGGATAGGATCCTTGGATCACTTAGATATTAATGAACACCAAACGAGCACGATGGGTCGAATGGCCCCCTCTCATTTGTAAACTTTCTTATGTTCTTATGTTCTTAATTTAGAAACAGAAAAAACACAAACGAATGCTAAGAAAAGAAGTCAGCAAAACCTTATCTTGCTGACCTAGTTGAATTTGCTAGTATTTTTAATACTGATGTTAAGACAAAATCATTTCCGTTAATATTAATCATTATACTGAATGCATCCCAAGATATGAAAAAATAACTACCACATAAAAAATGGGAAGTGGACATAATAGACTTTGCAGGTATGATGTGGAAAAAAGAAGCAGTAGATTGATGCAAATGGAAACATCTTGGGGAGATCTTCATCCAGCAGTGGATTGATTTTGGCTGATGGCGATTGAGATATCGAATTCTCTCAAAGCCTGCATGTAGTTTGCAACAAAGCACCTGAGTGATCCTGCATAAATGACAAGACCAAATTGAAAAGTTGTGGTCTAAATGCCAAGTGTGACATTTGGCGCAGACCTGTCACAGTACATCTCCCAGTCAACACCATCCATATTGTCAAATTGTGGTGGCAGCTCTGGGGATGCTTCTCCTCAGCAGGGACTGGAAAGCTTGTTAGGACTGAAGAAAAAGTGAATGGAGCAGAGTACAGGCAGTACTACAGGAAAAAATGTTTCAGTCTGCTAAAGACTTAAAACTGGGGTGCAAATTAAATTATCCAAAGCACAAAGCCAAAGCTGCACTGGAGTGGCTAAAGAGTACAAGAGTCCTAAAGCAATCCCCAAGCAACTTGAGAGAACTTGTGCAAATCTGATAATAAAGAATGGGCAAAAATTGCACCATACCGGTATGCACAGTTGGCAGAAACAATACTTTATTATTTGTTATTTTCCCTTGACGGTGTTGAAGAGTGTGAATCTGAATTCACTAGGACTGAACTCCCGAAACCTGGCTCCAATATTTGCATTGACCTAACCAGTGTAAATCTGAACTTCCTTTGCATTCTGGTGGAACTGTGGGACAGCTTTTATTCCCAGACAAAGGAAAATTACCAGTGCATGAGGAAGGAGGCTCCCAAGAACAGACAATACAGAAGGAATGCCTGAGGCTGAAGATCTGTGCCTGGTGAAAATTCAGAATACATGGATCAGAGCCAGGGTAGTCTTTAGGAAAGGCCAGGAGTATGGAGTGTTCCTTCTTGATCAAGGATGAGCATTTACTGCCCAGCACTGTAATGTAGCCTAGGGCAGGAATGTCTTTTTCCGTCTCCCCCTGAAGCTGAATTCTGTGTGCTGGTTAACGTTATGCCCTTGTCTCCTAAGACCAAAATGCCACCTTTGGCTTTAGACTTAATTGAGACAACTGTGGAAGGGATGGTTAAGGATGTGCTGCTGTATCAAAGGACCATTATTCTTGACATTCCCAGCAGCTCCCAAAATATGTGTGAGATGGTAATAGCTACAAAGATTCCAAATGAAATGTTTAATCTTTGTGTGGAGTCCTCATTCGAGTCACTCACTGGGTCTAGAGCAATCCCAAAACCTCAAAGAACTTGCTCTGATATAAGAAATGTACCAGTAGAGACCCAGGTGACCTGCAGCAGTGAATAAAAGACAGAGCAAAGTTACATCTACACACAGCTACTGGCAGGAACAGTGAAGGCAGTATATGTCAAAAAGGTAGAAAAAAAACCTTCCCCAATTTTTTTGCCTGCTTAGCAATTTTTCTCCAGGGCTAAAGAAATTTACAAGGAAGATGACACAGCACTATGAACCAGGCCTATGCCACAAGAAGCCAAGACCTGACACTGTGGGCTCCCCGTGTGCTTCGAGAAGAAGTGATGGCAGGTGGTACAGATCAGTTTTACAGAAGGTCCTCGTCTCTAAGAATGTGGTGGAGGTGAAGCATGTGTGTTCTGAATAGATCGAATGTGTTCCAGTCGATTACTTCAGACAGCCGGCTAGTGAATACAACTCAATACCTTGTGTAACCTATGTGTGTTCCATACTTGCCTTAATTGAGCAGGGTGCTGGATGGTCAGTCTCTCAGACTGACAACCTGAAGTACTTACTACTGCACCAGACAGTGGACGTAAAGTTTCGATTGGGTAAACATAAATAACTTGTTTACAATGAAAGAGACACGTGCTGGAAACTGAGAACATGCCAGCAGAGAACGCCATTACCAAGAACACAATTGTTATGGTTTAAGAAACCGACTCAGACAACGTAATTCAGGTGAACTCACTGAGCATTTATTGACTCCCGTTTACATCTCTCCATATTATTATTTTATTATTACTTATCCAGGGCGATAATAACATAAGTGCAAAACAAAGTGCAAATACAGTTCAATAAAGGCATCAATCATTACACATTCAATGTACATAAAACATAGCAATTCAAAATACATTTTACAACTTCCAATTTACAATTTACACAGGCAAGTACAGTAAGTGAGGTCCTACATCCTGGAGGGTAAAAGCTAAGTGCTGTCAAGATGTAGGGTCACAGTCAAGGGCTACAGGAAAGGGAGCAAGGAGGAAACAAATCAAAAACGCAAGAAGCATAATAAAACTGTGAAGTGCTATCTGACGGGGGTAAAAGGACTAATATTATAAGTACTGTCTTAAAAGATGCGTCTTGAGTAAGCGCCAGAATGAGGTCAAGGACTCTGCTGTTTTGACTTCGGTGGGCAGGTCGTTCCACCATTTAGGGGCCAGGGATGAGAAGGAGCAGCTCTGGAGGAAGGGGAGCGGAGAGGAGGTAGAGTTAGTCTTCTGGCACTGGAAGAGCGCAGTGGTCTGGAGGGGATGTACGGAGAGACGAGTGTCTCAAGGTAGCTTGGTGCAGTGTGGTTGAGACAGCAGTAGGTGAGGGTCAATGTCTTGAACTGAATGCGTGCCGGTATCGGGAGCCAGTGGAGGGAGCGGAGCAGTGGAGTAGCCTGTGCGAATCGGGACAGAGAGATTACCAGACGAGCCGCAGAGTTCTGGATGAGCTGGAGCGGCGGGTAGTAGTTGCAGGCAGGCCGGCTAGAATTGCAGAGGATCAAGGAGTGAGTGTTGGGACAGAAAGTCAGAGAGCTGATGGTGGACCGCCTGCTCGAGAGTCTTTGAGAGGAAGGGGAGTAGGGAGACAAGGCGGTAGCTCTGAGGAGAGGTGGCGTCAAGGGTTGGTTTCTTGAGGAGTGGGATGACAGCAGCTTGTTTAAATGCAGAGGGGAAACAGCCAGAGAGGAGGGAGGAGTTGAGGAGGGAGGAGATGAAGGGGAGAAGATCAGGAGCGGTCACTTGGAGGAGGTGAGAAGGGAGAGGGTCCAGGTCACACGTTGTAGGTTTGTGACGTAGGAGGAGAGCGGTGTAGCGTTATGTTGGGTGTATTTGGATAAGAGCATTTGGGCTCTGAGCTGAAGCACTGATCTAAAGAAGACCTCTCCCCCCCCAAAGTTATCAGATTTCCTTAGCTCATCAGCTTGGAACTGGTTTGCATCAAAGTGACAGTTTTGGGGAGGATGGCACCGAGAAGAGGCCAAATAGTTTGGAATTCTTCTATGAGATGTCTGGAGAAAGGGGCCTGTAGGTGATAAAAACTCTTTGAAATGGACGAAAGCCGAAATCCCGACATAGAGCTACGAACCCGGGCCAACCGGCATTTCCAAAAGATGGCATGGATTGACATCAGTCATAAATCAAGCCCCCCTCCAATAGGACACTGGGGGCTGAAACCGAAATCCAATCTCAAGAACTCAGGAACCAATCACCTATTGATCTGACACACTATAAGGAACAGCGGACAGTCTTTCTCTCTCTCTCTCTCACCTGAACCAGAAACTCGCTGCCACAGCTCAACCTGTAGCTCTGTTGCCAGAACCGGAACCAGAAACCAACCAAGTCTTTGCCGGCAACAGAAGAGTTAAACTGGGAGAAGGAGATTGAGCCGTACGAAGAATTCTTTTAAAGGACTTTATTAAATAAAGAACTTTACAGACTGCGCTGCCCGCCTGTGTCCACCTGATCAGTGGAGTTTTACAGCTGGACAATTGACTAAGTCGACTGAATACGAAAGTGTCAGTCATTTAAATAGCTATTTGAGTCTTAAGAAACTTGACCCTTGGAACAAACAGGGCCCTGCTTTCCTCAAAGACTTTGTCTTCAAGTAACTACGGTGGAACCCTGCTTACAAAGAAGATTTTGTGCACAACCTTGGAGCCTTCAATCCAGTGGAAAATCTGTTTGGAAACAACTCTACTTTCGCGAAACCCCAACCTCCAGGTGCATCAACTTGAGTGGAAGTTCTTGGACAAAGCCGAACCGGACTGCCTTTATTCCCAACCACACGGACCTCGTGCCGTGTGCTGTTATCTGAGCCCGAAGCCAGAGAGGCCTCTCTGCGACGAAGTTCAGATAAGTTTAACAGTTTGGAGTTTGTGATTCATGACATTTGAGAAATCAATTAGAAATGTTAATCTGTGATTCATAACTCTAGAATGTGTAATATCATTTAGTTTTCTTAAATATAAATGTGTGTTGCATTAAACTGTTTTGTTGATAATTGTAGAAATAAAATCTGTCAACGCCGAGAAATATCTTCTCATTCCTGTTTAACTGTTTAGTCTGAAATTGACACAAGTTAATAGACATTAGATTATTGGTGGCCCTGCCTATCCTTAATCATTGAATAATAATCAGTTAAGGGAAATTGTGGTAACAAGTAATAATAGGATCTTTCTCGGCACCTAAACGTAAATGAGACTGATATATATATATAACGAGAAGTTACCTGACATAAATACTAACCTGCGTAGTTATTTAATGTCTGACTAATAATACTAACGAGAGACTCACCTTCGTCTTACTAACCGGTATTGTAGTCAATGTGTTTATAACCTTTTTTGTTTAACGATTTGTGTTATCATATGCGATCCCATGGTCTTTGATTTGGTCACGGAAGTGATTTGTCTTTGACTTGTTGATCTAGAGTTGAATTTTAATTAGTTTTTCCCTTTTGTATAATTAGTGTAGTGCTACATTTAGTCTTTGTTTTGAATACATTTTACAATTTATATCTTTGGAATTGGTGTCTGCATCCAATTATTACAGAAATTGAGTTCTACAAGATTCCAGGATTCGTGATAAGGTGATACTATAAATTCACTTCTTTAATTAAAATTTATAATTGTACCTTACACTACAGCGGAAACTTCAGTATCTGAGAGAGGTGAGAATGAAGAAAAGGAAGCTTGATCGGAGGGAGGTTTGGGTGTGATAGGAGAGGAGGGGGGAGTGTTGAAGAGCCTGCGGATGTCTGCAATCTTGGAGGAGAAGGAGGCAAAATCATCAGCAGTGAGAGATGAGGGAGGAGGAGTGGGAGGGGGGGCAAGGAGGGAGGAGAAGGTGGAGAAGAGTTTGCGGGGGTTGTTGACAGTGGATTCGAAGAGTGATTGGAAGTAAAACTTCTTGGCTGAGGTGAGAGAGGACAAGAATGTAGACAGTAGAGAGCGGTAGACTTCGAGGGCAGCTGGGAGTTTGGTCCTTTTCCACTTCTGTTCAGCGGCATGCAGACTAGTTCGGGTTGAGCGGAAAACAGCAGAGAGCCAAGGCTGAGGAGGGGAGGGACGGGCAGGACGAGACGTGGGAGGACAGAGAGAGTCAAGGGAGGAGGTGAGGGAGGAGAACAAAGAGGAGGTAGCACTGTTGACAGATAGATGGGAAAAACAGTCAATGGAACGTAAGAGAGTGAGGGCAGTGGAGGCAAGGGTGGAGGGGGAGACAGAGCGGAGATTACAGCGGAAGATGACAGAGGGAGTGGGTGGAGTGGGGAGGGAGGGGAGGAAAAGGGAGAAGGAGATGAAGTGGTGGTCCGAGTCCGAGTGTTGAAGGGGAGCAGCCTCTAGAGAAGATGAGGTCTAGCTGGCGGCCAGCCCTGTGAGTGAGGGGAGACGGGGAGAGAGAGAAGTTAAAGGAGTGAAGGAGAGGAAGAAGTCTGGCACAGTGGGAAGGGTTGGAGAGGTGGATGTTGAAATCTCCCAGGAGGATGATAGGTGAGGACAGTGAGGGGAGGGAGGAGAGAAGAAAGTCAAGTTTATCCAGGAAGGAGGTGAGTGGACCAGGTGGACGGTAGAGAACTAGAAGGAAGAGGTGAGAGGGAGAGGTGATTTCCACTGCATGGTATTCAAAGCTGTGGGTCGTGATAGAGGAGAAAGAGAAGGGGGGGACAGAGAAGAGGAGAGAAGGGGAGAGCAGGAGCCCAGTTCCTCCTCCCCGCCCAATAAGACGAGGGGAGTGGGACAGGACGAACAGAGAGGATAAGGCAGCAGGGGTGGTAGAGTTATCCGGGGAGATCCATGTCTCGGTGAGAGCGAGGAAATCCAGAGAGTGGTGGGAGGTGAAGGCGGAGATGAAGTCGGCTTTGTTGGAAGCTGAGTGGCAGTTCCACAGGCCCCCAGAGAGGGGAGTACAGGGGAGGGAGGAGGAGGGGAGAGGCAGAGAGATGAGGTTAGAGGGATTAGGGAAGCAATGGCGTGCAGCTGCACGCCGAGAAGACGGAGAGAGCAGGACAGGAATCGGAGAGATCATCATGGTTGCCTGTTGTTGCTGTGCAGCGTTTCCTCGCAGTCTTCTCCTTGCTGGAGTCCCGCAGCTAGAGTCCCTGCCCTTTGGAGATGGGGTACTTCGGAAGGGGGGCACTGAAGGCTGCTGGTGCAGAGGTGTGGGGGGCGATTAAATACGTCACCTGTAACTAATTAGGACAGCGCACACATGTGTTGCGTTGAATGACACAAGGTTGGTCAGGATGTCCCTCCCTCCCATGCAGGACTGCTAATAGCACAATTAATGGCCGCTTAATATCTGAATACAGACAAAGACAGTGCCAGACACATGCAATTACACTGAACAATAGCTCGTAGTAATGCTAAATAAATGCTAAATAATCACAGGCTACAGTGTAACGCTTCTGATTACAGACAGGACGTGTCGAGTCGAGTGTGCTCCGTAAGTTGCTAAATTCACCAACAAACAGTCGCTGCTCTTACTACAAAACATGTGCAAGATATATAATTCATAGCTAAACAACAAACCACGTAACCAATCAATGAAACTCTTAACTAAACTAGGAAATGCGCGATACTTAGCTGCGGCGACTTGAGCGACTTCTCAGCTGGCTTGTCCGAGTGTCCAGTTACCTCCCTAGCAAGGTAACTCTGCCGTCAACCCTGCACGCACACTCCCTTACCGCAACTAACGTTACCAACGCAGTAAAACACGCCAGTCGTAAAACGGAACAAAGCACATAACAAATAAACATAACAGCAATATCTCAGGGACCTCAGACCTCATTCAGAGAGGGAGCTCAGGGGAATTCCACTGTCCCATCCCAAGTGGTTTGGAAGCAATGCTGGGAACACTAGTGCCACAAACTCTAAAACTGCCTTTGCCTTTGCATATACCCGCAGTGCAAGTTTCAGGTGGAAAAGCTACAGCAGGAATGGAAACCAATTGCAGCTTCAAAGAGTATTCCAATAGAAGTATCATAGCGGTACATGTGGCACATAAAGGTACAACAAAACTGCAGTCACTGATGCATGACCCTGGATCCTGCGCTCTCCTTCTCCCAGCACATCACCACGCTGACGCGCACCTGCAGATTCTTCCTGAGCAACATACGCCGGATCCGTCCCTTCCTCACCGACTACTCAACTCAGCTACTCGTCCAGTCCCTGGTCCTCTCCCGCCTGGATACTGCAACTCCCTCCTGGCCGGCCTGCCTGCATCCACTACCCGCCGCTCCAGCTCATCCACAACTCTGCGGCTCGTCTGGTGTCTCTCTGCCCCGATTCACACGCTACTCCACTGCTCCGCTCCCTGCACTGGCTCCCGATACCGGCACGCATTCAGTTCAAGACTTTGACCCTCACCTACCGCTGTCAGTCTCGACCTCACTGCACCAAGCTACCTTCAGTCCCTCGTCTCTCCATACATCCCCTCCAGACCACTGCGCTCCTCCAGTGCCAGAAGACTAACTCTGCCTCCTCTCCACTCTCCTTCCTCCAGAGCCGCTCCTTCTCATCCCTGACCCCTAAGTGGTGGAACGACCTGCCCACTGAAGTCAAAACCGCAGAGTCCTTGACCTCATTCCGGCACTTACTCAAGACGCATCTCTTCCGACAGCACTTGTTATATTAGTCCTCTATCCCTGCTAGATAGCACTTCAGCTTATTATGCTCCTCACGTTCTTGATTGTTTTCCTCCTTGCTCCCTTTCCCATAGCCCCTGACTGTGACCCTACATCTTGACAGCACTTAGCTTTCAACGTCCAGGATGTAGGAAGTCTCTTACTGTACTTGTGTAAATTGGAATTGGAATTTGTAAAATGTATTATTTTGAATCGCTATGTTTTAGCTAAGTTGAATTTGTAATGATTGATGTCTTGTACTTCTCTGTATTTTTGCACTTATGTTGTAAGTTGCCCTGGATAAGGGCGTCTGCCAAGAAATAAACATAATAATAATAATAATAATAATAATGACATTCAGGAATACTATGCCACTTTTCCTGACCCTTATCAGGCTACCCAAGATGCCTGTGTTGCCCGGAATCCATTCAGTGAACTATTTTAGAGCCCTGATTGTGGAACTCTACCAAGGTAAAATGAACATTAACTGTGCTTAAAAGAAAGCTGAATTCAGTAACACAGAGAAATGCAAGCAGTTTCAAACATGTTCCTGATGCTAAGTTGCAAGTGGCACCATACCCAGTAGCCCGCAGGAGGGATATGCGTTCTTCCACAATGTCATATTACAGGGAAGTGCCTGCTACATGGTGCATTACCCATAGGGGTACTCTTGCACAGAGTAAATCAGAGGTGCTGTCCTCACAGCCTCTTGCTGAACAGAGGGGAAGAGGAACCCCCCGTGTCTCTGACTGAGCTGCATGAACAGCACAGCCTGAAAGACGACCGACCAGAACACCTCCGGAAGCTTTGGAGAAGTGGCAAGTAATGGTTTCCATCTTTAGCACCTGTCACTCATTTCAATAGAACAGGAGAGGAATAAGAAAGTTCTGCTCTGTTTTACCTGCAGAAGCCTAAACTAAATGTCCCTCATCAACTTCAAAACTGTACCTTGTCCCTTTGGTTATTTCCAATGACTGATTTTCATGTGCTCGTAAGTAGCAACTAATAATTAGCAGTACAATTATGTTCACTTAAAAATCTGTATTTACAGTACAGTAAAATACATATTTACTTTGTTTTATTTTGCACCTTCAGTTGTATTGGTACTTAAATATGCAAAAGTGTAAATCAATGGTTCGCAATCCTGGTCCTGGAGGACCCCCTGCCCTGTCGGTTTTTGTTCCAACTGATCTCTGAACCCTTCAGAGGTCATTGAACCCTTAATTGAAGTAATACTTTGTTTACATTTGACTGTTTAATTGTGTAACTAATAAAAAGTTGGTTCCTTAATAAGTTCCTTATACAATTTTATACTTAACTTAAAACCCATAAAATAAAATAATGTAAAGGCTCTGAATTAGAAAATTAATAGTTAAAAATTAAAAATTAAATTAAAATTAAAAATTAAAACCAGCAGGTAGGGGGTCCTCCAGGACCAGCGTTGAGAACCACAAGTCAACACAATAAGTCAGGTTTCATTTTTAAATATTGGTGATTACAGCATATTGCCTAAAAATGACCTCTATTTGTTGGGAGTTTTAGGGTAGTGATTTCAAATTGAGTATGATGCTATATGCCAGCCAACCCTGATCCTGGAAAGCCTCAGGGTCTACAGGTTTTTGCTCTATCCAGATCTTTAACTGCTTAATTGAACCAGTTGTGGGACTTATTTAGGCAAAATGTCCCTGTGTTCAAGGTATCCATTGATTGGTAATTTAGAGAGACCTGCAAAACCTGCAGGATTACATCTCTCCAGGAACAGGAGAGTAAATTGCATATTTAAATTACGATGTTCATTGTTCATCTTTCAGGAATTCTCAACTGCAAACTATGCCCAAGGTAAATGGAATGAGACGTTGATTCTGAACTGAATTTCACTCATGGTCATATTTCTTGGTACCACTCCTTAAACCCTGATGCACATCTAGTTTATGTTCTCCATATGAAATTCTGTGGACATCATAGACTAATTTCCCAACAAGGTGTTTGTGTGAGGAAAGTGTAAAAAAAATGGTTTTGCTTGAGTTTGGTGTATTCAGGATTTATGCATTTATTTATAGATTTATATATATATATATATATATATATATATATATATATATATATATATATATATATATATATATATATATATATAATTTTTTTTTTTTTTTATAATTTTGGTACAAATGATTCTCCATAGTCTTAACCTTGAGACATACATGTGATGCAATGACTAATAAAATGACAATAGAAGCATCCCTGAAGATGTAGATAATTTAAAAATCTTTCACACTAGGGTGGCAAGAAGAAAGATTGAGGTATTCTGAACCCAAAGAGCATCATTAAAAAAAATCATGAAATGTAAATGCATATTTTTAATTTTTAAAAAAGCATTTAACGGGGACATCTACAGTCAAAGGCAGAGGTTCTGACGCTAACATTACCTGGCATAAGGGGTAAATATTGAAGATTAAATTACTAAAATTCTAAAACTAGCAAGATTACTGAATGACACTGGGAAAATCACAAATGCCTGAGCCCTATATAAAATCTTCTCCAAAGCACTTGCAGTGCATTCTGTGAATAAAGAATAAGTTGGTCATAATATCTCCCCGTCCCCAAAAAGTTAGAAAAACAGACACTTGCTTGGTCCAAATTAAATTTCTTCTTTTCCTTTTTTTAATCCAAAACATTTTAAATACCACTGAACAGTAAAAGCAATACAAAAATCATGCAAAACTTTAAAGCATTTTTTGTTCCCCCTCTCTTCTTCCTTACACCAAAACACGCCTGAGTTACCTGGTTGAAAACTCTACTGGAAACACAGCATTTAGAAGCCCATCAGTAAAATACTTAAGTAGCAAAGTTGCCTTCAAAATTTTCTGTACATTTTATTACTAGTGAAAACCCACCCTCGTTTCTGGAAAGGTATTAGTACAGACTAAACCTTGCTATAAATGACACGATAAACTGGGTATTTTAAAAGGATTATTCCCCTTGGTCTTTTTCAACCTTTAAAACAGCCCTTCTTACACCATCAATCTGCCATCTCCTTCAATGGCATGAATATTCCATGTAGTTTTAAAACGCATGCCAACATTCACAAGATATTACAGAACAGTCGTTTATTTTCAGAAAACCCAAGAACACATACTTTGCTAAGTAGTTTGGTGTACAATCTGTTCACAAACAAAAAGCAAAAAACAAAACTCATTCTAATGTTGATGTTGACATGTCCTTGTCCAGATGTTCTGAAACCAATCAGAGATTTAAAAATGTTATCTTGACAAAGCTGATAGTTCCTTCAGTCATTACAAACCTTAGGCAGAGAAACAAAATGGAAAAACTGTATAAAATCAAATAGCAACATTTAGGCCCTTTGAAACTACTTTGTAAAACTTAAACAATTCTCTGGAGGCTGAACAGTCACTCTTGTACCACGGCCCAAATGCTTTTGTTCCACAAAAGCACGTCCATAAGGAAGGCATTTCATATAAACAATACATCTTCTTGGGTGTGTGAACGAACTGATTTAAAATGGAGACGGGGGGGAAAAAAAAGACCTCTCAAACATTGTCATTAAAGGAAAGGACTAATAAAACGTGGAAAAAGCAGGGATGAAATTAGGATCTTGACAGTAAGTATTTCCTGTAGAAAGATGGATGAGGCTATATAAAAAGGTGCCATCTCAGATGCTCTGATCAGGGTGCAGTGGTGTCCCGTTATCTGGCTTAGCTGGTGCATTCAGAAGCAGTCTGCTCAATAGATCCTCCCTCGGCTGCGATTCCCTCGGCCGCCCCAGCCTCTTCCTCGGCCGCCTCTGAATCCTCCTCGCTGTTCTGCGGGCCGACACACAAAACAGGGGTTTTCAAGACTAGAGCTCTTATCAAATGCAGTCAATTTCTGATTTTGCAGAAAGTGGGAAATCAGGTCTGTGATAATTGGGTTCCTTATGTTATGACAAACGAATCAGAGACCACTCACCCAGTGTTTGGTAACATAAACAGACTAAGTCTTTGTAAAATTATAAATCATACAAACGATACTTATAACTGTTGCATGAAACTGTCTTTCCTTACACTAGTCTTGCTTAAGTCAATTACAGAATGCACTCTGCGAATTTTAAGACATTTGGGGAACAAAAGCAAAAACATGGCTGACGATTCTCCCTAATGGCAATGTTCACAGTAACTGAAAATCTGTGCTTTTAAGAACACATATACTTTTGGGGGACATTTTCAGAGGACAACTGACTAACTTGCATTAGACTAGTCCAATATAGTTTTTTGCAACCGGCCCCTAATCTTGCAGAGCCACAGTGATATGGTCTTTATCCAAATGGTTAACATCCAATTGTTGAGCTAAAATTAGTCACCTTGCCAGTGTTCAGACTCACAAGTGGCTGATGATTCAGAGAGGCCTGTAAAACATAAGATTGTGGCTCTTAAACAGAGCTGCCCCTAACTGCCATAGACATACACTTACCATAAGAGAAGTTGCCGATGGTGGCACTGTACTTCCCACTTGGAGGGTTGTAGATCTGCCGGGCATCTCTCTTGGGCAAAGGGGATGGTTTCTTCTGGGGGGTGCTGGTGGTCATGTCGTCACTTGATGTCCGCTTATGACTGTGGAGAAGAGGGACATTTTTTAAATAAATACCATAGATAGTTGACAGAGCTCAAATTCACCCAACACCATTTTAATTAAATTGTCATCGGCTTTTAGGTAATGTTTTTAAGTTCTACATGAGTTTTTCAAGTGTACTGTATTCAAAGTCATTAGTTAAATCTGACATTTAAATTTTGCTCTGCTGTGTATGTACATTATAATATACCTTATAATATAATTGTCGACCAAGCTTCAATTTGAGACATAGCACTAACACCTACACCATTAACAAATCCTGCACAAAATAAACTAGCAGACATCCCTACCTCGCAGCCTCTGCCTTCTGCACTGGCTTCCACGACAGTGTCACGGTACTCTTGTATGATGGAGGATTGTGGAAGAGGTCCTTAAGGTCAGAAAAACACACATGAGAAAGTAGCCAATCACAAAGTAGCACTTCGAAACATTCCTATACCTCTCATCTTGTATGTAAATGTCATCCTGTGCAGATAATTATTTTTGTTTAAAACTCCTTCAGTTACCAGGACACTTCAAAGCTAGTGGTGTCAGTTTCACAGCATGTACGTTATGCGTTACAGCATAACATGACACAGATCAGCTGCTGTAGGTCAGTTACAGCAGATCCTGGACAAAAACATTTTTAGAGAGAAAGGAGCTCATTGTTCAAATAACATTTTCACTGTCAAAATGTGTCATTTCAGTTTGTGCAGCCAGAATCCAAACTGCATGAGAGGACATCCCTTATACAATAAGATACACCCTGAACATGAGAACATTTATTTTAAATAAAGATTTGTATTAAAGTCATTCATGTGAAAAAGCTATTGTGTAAGCAAACATTGCAGTGGAACAAGTCAATAGTAGAATCTCCTATAATTTCTAACAATGGCTTTTTTTTTTTTTTTTTTTTTTTTTTACCATTTTAGACTATACACTTAACTCAAGCCTAATAACTAAGCACAGAACTTTCCTCCAACAATTTTTCTATTGTGTACTAAAATCAGGGTTTGGGTTCCAATTCCCTTTTTCAGAATAATTCCCAATGGAGGGGCTGTACTGGATTTGGAACCGAATTGAAAAAGGAGTTCATAACAGAATTGGAACTGAGAAACTGGATTTGACCCCAACCCTGACTAAAGTAGATTTAATTTACATTTGTAAATATTTTTTTTTATAAAGTTTAGAGAGATAATTGGAAAATGCCATCTCTACACAGCCATGTAATTCTCTACTTCTATTGTAAATCCAGAACAGACACCATGGTGCACTACCAGTTCACCTTGTACCTGTACGGGCACAGCTACTACAGCAGCATTTCAAAACCCACAGACATCAGAAATTCTGCACAGTATGCCTCATATCCCTTTACAAAATATCAATTTACCACAGCATCTCACAAATATAAACCAGTTCAATGACAATGTCAACAGAACATGAAACATGTATACGCACTTACCTTTATTAAAACATTGATGTTGTTGGTAATCTTCAAGGCAACAACTTTAATTTTGTTCTGAGAAGAGAAAAAAAAAATGTATATTTTTTTAATTTCTAAAATGTCCATATGTTAGTAACTACAAAATAAAAGCTTTCCTTGTAGATTTCAGGATAAGTTGTATATAGGCACACAATCCAGACATGTCAACACACAAACACACTTTCATTTAAAAAGGACAGACCAGAATACAGTAACAACCCACTTAAAGGACTCCATCCATCTTCAGAAATAGTATCAAATGTAATGTTTTCAAATAGACAATAGCAAATCTAAAATCATTAGCCACCCACACAGATGGTTATGGAGCAGTGGTCATTACCACTCATATGGAGAGCCATGAATTCTGGCATCTTCTATTGTTCATAGAATTTGTTGCAACAAGGAAGAAGTATGATTCACATTAAGATAGCCTACCTCTTCTGTCTTGAGGGCATCTCCAGTCTTTCCTTGCAAGGCAACTCTTAACTGCCTGATATAGACCTGTAGTCCCCGTGCAAAGTACTGGAGTCTGTGGAGAGGAATTGGATTTGTTTTTGGGTGAACACTGTAATAGATCCCAGTGTTATAAATGAACAAAAAGTGAATAAATCCCCCACTATGGACAAAAATGTATACTGTGGCTACTGGACTGAATACCACATTCCTCCACTCGGGATTTACCTGATTTTGAAGTCTTTCAGTCTTTCTGCATTGATTTTGTCAGTGAGGAAGTCTGGGAGTTTCTTGCCCAGCTGATGGAAACCAAACAGAAGGCATTCCACATAGCTGAACTGGAGCTTGGGCTCTTCGGTACCCGCATTCTCCCCATTCTCAGCCTCTTCCGGGGGTAAGGGCATGTATTCCTAAAAGATGGCACATAGAGGAACATTTTATATAGAGTCAGGGCTCCCATACCCCCAAGAATCATCAAAATCTGAGAGGCCTTCCACAGCCACAGTTTGAAGTGCATTTTGGGTGATTTGGAGATATGTGAAAAGTAATCACACCAAGATGAGGATCAAACCAAACAGACCGAGGCTATGAAGGCTCACATAACAGATATTGAACAACTTTCCGGATGTTGGGAACATATTTGCTAGGTTACATTAGGGCTGAATTATACGGGGAATTGTATGTTGAAGCTAAAAATATCATACCAGAAGTTTATCAAAGAGCATTGTTAAATTGGCCTCCAGTTTGTCCATGTCACCACAGAATGGACTCATCTCTGCCAGCAGTTTCAAAACCTGCACAAAAATCAAGTTTACATTGATGGTTAAAACCATGTCCTTTTTAGGTTATTGAGCTTATGAGGTAAAGAGTCAAAACGTTTGTATGCCCTCGGCAAAAAATAGAACAGAACTTGAACTGACTTACCCAACAAATGTATACCCAATTCTTGACAACCTACTAAATTTCCCCCAAAATACATAATGACACCTGCTTCATCAGATGTTGCAATTCTAATGATTTAGAAGACGTAATTTTACACTATCAGTAAGAAATGCTACTCAACTCTTCCAGCTGTGTTCCAGCCCAAATAATTTTGCAATGATGAAAGACTCTTTAATCTCACTACTCCCTTTCCTTAACAAAAACAAGCAGAAGCCTCTCACCACTAATGAATATGGTGTAGAACTATACATTATACTAACCTCCAGCTGAATGTCCAATTCAGCAACAGGGCTGGTGAGTGTGCTGAGATTGGGAAGGACGTGCTCACAGAAGTAGGTCACAAACTTTGTGGAATGTACATTTTTCTATGGAAGAAAATAAGTTATTAGCCTATATACTTTTTTCTTCACCCCACCATTAACAGTAATTAGTCTCAGACTGACACCCGGAAAGTTTGAAAGTATATTTTATGAAAATTACCAAAGCTACAAATCTAAAATACAATTAAATAAAAAATGACATAACATCTAAGGAGAGAAGCAAAAGGAAAAGTGTTTCTTTAGGGAGCCAATTAAGTTGGCTGAATGAAATACTGGAAAAAAATCAGTTTTTCATTCTTAAGTGTTTAATAGTTTACTTCAGTTTGTCATCAAGAGAATCTATGGTAAAACAGATACATATATAGTTCTAAGACCCTTCTGCAAATACACAGATGTAAATATTTACAGCAAACGATCAATTGTAGAGAACAAAATTGTTAACGTTTAGCATCTCTTGAAGGTGGGATTGAGATAGAACGGGTCTTCTCTCAATTTGCAAACTTCGTTTCGCCCAAGCAAATTGCTGAGAAAAAGTCCCAGATTCAGAGATGCTGCCGGGAACTCCCTTCTGTTCTGGAAAATCTTTTTATATGTTTCATGCATTTTTTAAGTGGGTGTGTGGGGGCAGTGTAAGAAAGCAGGGGAGGTCCTGAGCACAAGGCACAGAAACCAGATGTGGTCTTACAGAGAAAAGGGGTACAGCCTGGCGAGTGCACTGCAGTAGCCGATCCACACTGTCTGTGTCGGCGGGGTTCAGGTGCTGCTCCAGGTAGGCCTGCTCTGCCACCAGCTCCACCAGCTGCTGCCGCCCACTGACAGTCTGCAGGTTCTTCAGCGCCGACAGGATCTTCATCAACAGAACAAATTCCTCACCAGTCACGTCCTCAAGCACCTGAAACACAGTATCGACCACATGCTCTTCACAAAAAGGAGCACAAATAATAGACGGAAGGAAAAAAACTAAAACAAGCCTATCTACACTGGGTTCGTAACCGCTTATATTTATGCAAGAATAAAGTGAAGTTGAAGATTGGTCCAAGTATGATTTACTTTATATGGGTTAAGTCAGATAGAAAATGTATACAAAAACTGCACCACTACAATATGATGCAAGTACTTACATTCAATTACATTTATACCACATAAGTAATTAAAACAATGTAGCCTTACGGGTTAATTCTGTGTCAAAGCTACAATATTTGCAAACCATGCAATTTACTTTTCACAAAAGCCACGCCCACCTTAGTTACTGTTGCTATGCCCGTCAAGCTGTGCTTCTCTGTAAGCGGTAACTACTGTAACAGCCAAGCATGGAGGGGAAAGTAGCACATTACCGGTCAGTAAGTGATTGTTTTTGGAGTAATACCTCCGCGATATCCTCCAGATCGAGGCAAAAGGGATTGCAATATGCAGTGGAAGGATATGTTCAGAATATTCAAATCAACAAGGAAGGGGACACAACAATAATTGAAGCACAAGCATACAGATCTCAAAGCATGAGAAACCCCATAAACTAATCCTAAAATGCGACCAGCACAGCCTTGCGGAGCAGACATGCTCTTGCACTGCTGGGTAAGTTTTGTTTATACAGCTATTATAGAAATCTTGTCAGTCAACATAATCCTATCAACTTCAGCAGAAAGTCACCTGTTAAAGTTAGGCCTATGAGCAGCTGCGTGTCCAGAAAATGTTCAACGGGGCCATCCTTTCATCACTGCTCTGACGGAGTGTTGTTCACTATAGTGGGGGTGGGGGGTGCTGATGGTGTTTCATTCTTGCTAGCGGGGGGGGGGGGGGGGGGGGGCTGACAGCATTCATAGGGGGGCCACAGGTGAGGCCAGCCTCATTTTAGGGGGGGCCATGGCCACCCCAGGCCCCCCCCCAGACATGCCCCTGCCTACAAGTGCCACGACGTAACAAGCTAATATTACAGGTAGCTAGCTATCTAAAATTAGTAGTAGCAAGTTAGTCATATTAATGGTCACGTTAGCATAAATAACTAACATCAGCAGTAGATAACATTGTTGTCCAAGGAATAATAAATAAATAATAAAAAATCCCCCCTCTAAACTTCTGGGGTACCTGCTGTCGGATTTCACCATTGTGAGCCTTAATGACGAAAACTTCACGGACCTTTAACTAGTGACCGTTTGCTAAGGTAGGATTGGACATGGCCCATTTGGGGGTGTAGTTTTGAAAAAGGTCAATTGCATTGTCTCAATGTAAGTTGACTCATCCAGCAAACAAAGGGCAATTCACAATATAACTTCGAAGACCACGGGGAACATCTATGGTAAAAGCTTTTTGTGTTGTTGTGGTTTAAAATTGTGCATTGTTAACATTATTAAGGGATTTAGACAAAGATAAAGCTCGATTTCAAGAGGTGGCGCTGAAATGTCAAGCTTCCAACACACTTCCAGCTCAAGTGCTGTAATCAGTAAGTCATGTATGCAGCCCTGGCGTCTTACCCTCTTGGACTCTGTGAAGATATAATCCTCCACTTCCTTTGTCATCACCTCTTCAGGCATGGTCTTCAGCTTGGTGGAGAGGAACTTGATAGCCCGTTCCCGGACAATATCTTCCCCTTGAAGGATCTGAGTAAACAAGCCTCCCAGAGTCCCTGTAGAGCATTAGAGACACGGGATAAAATGGCAGTCAGAGATGTGGGAGGACGATCAGGACAATAAAAGATTATGGTACTATCCCAGCATAAACTAAAACAAATAGATTGCACTCAACAATTCAATGCATTGCAAAGTTTTGTTATTGCAGGTCTTACGTGTCAAGGCCATTGTGTATGTGAGGAAATGCTCATAGGCAAATGTGCAAGCTATTCTAGCAGTTCCACAGACCATTTCACAGCTCTTAGTGCAATGCAGATATTGTAAACATTTCTGGAAGAACATCCACAGCTTGGATGTTAAGATAGAGTGTCTCAAACATTACAAAACTGGAGATTACAGACAAATCACTTCTCATAGTACTAATTCAACCATTATACCCTTTGAATACATTTTAACTAATAAAATAAAAAAAATTGTATATAAAAAGACATACCTTTGGCATCCATCTTAAATATGGAGAGCAGTGCATTATTTACCAGGTTGAATTCTGCAGAATCATCTGTTGGGGTAGGGGAAAAGGGAAAAAAAAAAAAAAGGTAGTTGGCATTTAAAAAGGAAAGCATATCGTGTCTGCAATTGAAAAACTCACCAAACAAGCATGCTAAAGCTACAACGGTAAACCTAGACAGCAATCAGTGGAGTCCTCCTACCAGTGACGTGCCATTGTTTGGAGGGCACATGCATGAATATTTTCAATAAATTCAAAATTCGTTGAATTCTTCACAAAATACTTCACGGTCTACAGGCAAATGTAATACCCAAAGACAAATGCAACTGTACAAGCACCTCACACAAGTAAGAATAAACTTATTCAACTTGAAGCTTATAAAAAAAGCATATTCCTCAAATCGCTAAATAGATCATTTCCACTGGTGGCCTACAAAGCATATTCATCAGGGAGGTGGACTATGCAGAAAACAAACAAAGGTGGAAAATCTACATAAATTTACTTTAAATTCTTCCAAAGGCAAAGAAATTAAGCATGTGGAAAGGTTACCACAGACAGCCAGAGGGTGTACCTGATTGCAACAGCTGTGTCAATATGTCCGCCACTCTGGGAAGATTCTCCCCAGTGGCAAACTGAGGGAGCTCCTTGATGGCCTGGCGTCGGATCTAAGGTGGGGGAGGAAAGCAAAAGAAAAGCAGGAGTGCAGTTAGTTCTGCGGATAACACATGCAGACATTTAGCATGACAAGATATCCATTTCAATTGTTGTAAGCAGGTTACACCCCCCTCCATTAGCCTCTCATTAAACATCCACAGCTTTGTCTGCAACCCATTTGCTAACAGAGCACTCATACTAAGCTTTAGTGCAGATGGTTTTACATTTTTCACGACCAGCACCGCACGTGCTTTAACATGCTTCCTGAAATTGCCTTCCCATACATTAGAGATGCAGGGGGGTGGGAGAGTGGGTTGTAGTTCTTACAGAGACATCTTCATCCTCACAGAGGTCAAGCTGTGAGTTGATGGCGGCATCAGCCAACTCTGGGAAACTCTTGAAGAACTTGGGGATAAACTGGGCTGCCAACCGCTTTTCCTTCGGACCGCCTTTCACCCCATCCAAGATCACCTGGTAAGCATCTTTGTGCTGAGGAAGGAAACAGTCATCACCATACAACACTTAATGTGAGTGGCTCTCATTGCTAACAGAGCCCTGCCTTGGGAACAAATTAATGAAATGCTTCTAATCTAAACTAGCACATCCAACAGCCTAGACTGGGCAATTGCACAGTTAACCTGTCAAATTACAGTAACTGCACCGGTTAATCTCTGTACTAGAAACCAGGACTGAGGACTGAAATTCCCAGGTGGTAAATTAAAAAATAGGCTAGGACTTTACTTCAGGTCTTAGAAAACCGAGAATAATAGGTGGTTTACTTATCTTTATAAGAAGCTTCAGTCCTGCATGTAGACAGTACAGATAAGGAATTAAAGATGACTGAGCAAATATTTGAACGTGATCTCACATGATCACTGATTCTATGATTATGATAAAGACGAGGGCAACAAAGAGTAACAAAGTGTTTACAATACGATTTTCTCCCAATTGATTCCCAGGTAACGTGAAAAGTAAAAATAGGACCACCTCAATTTTAAAATCTGAATCAGGTGAAGAGTGCTGAGCAGTTATAATTAAAATCATAACAAATTACGTTAATCTACTTGCAACTTCAAATAATACATTTCGGTTACGGAACAGATGGTTCAAGTCCAGGTTAATACTATCGTCGATGCAAACAATGGGTCAGTAAGCGCCAGTGATTAAGGTCAGGAAAATTAGATCTTAATGCCACTTCTTTATTTAAAACTCCGTATTTACAGGCTGTATTTCGGCTTTTACAAAGTTTCTTGTGAAACTGTAAAGGATCACTGCGTGTTTCAAAAGATGCAGTAAAAGTGTGACAAGAAAATCCAGGGAGGCCTAGTCAGCCTATGAATCCTCGTCGTCGCAGGCGTCCTCGTAGCCATTTGTCGACGACCTTCCTCGGCATTGGCCTAGCTGCTCTTGCTCTCCAACCACCGACATGACATTTCTTACCTGGCTAATATTATCCTTGGCGTCTGCGAGGATTCCGTAGTTACGATATAGCTCTTCCACCGAGACCGCCATGAGCGTGTGTAGATACAGCAAGATATTTCAGGCGCTTCCCTCTCTGTCGTTTATCGGTTTTCTCTGTTCCGCAGCTTACTAAAGCCTTTCCCTTTTAATAACCTCTTTCTCTCCACACTGGTCAGGTCCTTACTGTCCCTTTCCGCCGAGATATCTCGGTAGGAGAATTTTCCAGAAAACGCCGCTCTAGGATACAATAGTTCCCAGTTTACGAATAACCCTTACAAACGTAATTCCGGTTCCGTCACTTCCTTTTGACATCGGAACTAAAAGCAAATCTGCTTCTGCGCATTAAGCGGGAAAAGTAAGACTTCATCTTCCAGCATTCCCCCGGAAAAGAAAGACTTCGTTTCCCAGCATTCCTCCGTTTAATAGTTGTCCATTCAGATTCCTAGAATAATTTATTTTTTCGGTTGAACGTTATCAAATAAGAAAATATATATTTTTAAATTCTGTATTTTCCCCAAACTTTGTATACATGAATTAATACATAAATACTAGTTCAACATAAATTCCTATCAATTAGGAATATGCTTGCCATTGTCGTTAATGTCATACACACCTCAAGCTGTAACACGTTATGACTTTTCTCTTAATGTAAATAATAATAATAATAATAATAATAATAATAATAATAATAATAATAATAATAATAATACTTAGAATTTGACATATTTAGACATTGTGGGTTTACATTATTATTAATGATTGGACACATACATTTCCTGGTTTGGATTTGTATCGATGTGATTTTTGGCATTTGTAACAGATATGAGGCATTCAAATTTCTACATAGGTTAAATGTAAAAAATAAACTTGTCCTTGGAAATACAATGTGAAATACAATTCAATTCAAGACACGAAACGGGTACATTTTTAAATACATTTTTGCTTTAATGTTCAAACTAGCGAGCGCCTGTGCGGTCCTCCGATGTAGGTGGCGCTCTAGCCGTCTTCTGAAATGGGTTTCTCTCTTATCCTCGACTGAACTTGCCTAGGAAGGAAGAGAAGTGTGTGCAGTCTTTACGTTTTCAGTGGGTAAGACTGGATCATTTTAACATGTGTTGTTTATTCCAAGAACGTTTGCTTTGATGGAAAGTGCTTTCGTTTTAATCTAGAAACAGGACTGTGTTTTACAGGACGTTGATTGTCTGGCGCTTCAGTCCGGTTTGTTTGATATGTAAAGTATTTAGTTCCGTTACCGCCTTACTGCAGGCGTCCTGCACCCTTTATTTCCACCTGAAAAGTTTGTATTTTCTTTAATCCCATATTCAGTGATTGTTTTTTTTTATTATTCAAATCGGATTCGAACTATAGATTGTTTCGGTCCGACTTTATACCACGAGCACATTATTAAAAAATGGTAAAGTCTTATAAACGGAAAAGCCATTTTCCTCCTCTGGCGTCCGATTTCTCGGAAAATCTCTACAGGGTTTGCACTGCTCTCGTAAACCGCTGTTCCGCTCAGGATCATTTGAAAATATCCCGAGTACTGCTGAGACGCACAGCAGCGCATTTCATGTCCATGTTACTGGTGCGATTTCTATCTCAGGACAGTGCAAGGTTGTCTAGTCTCCCTCTCTTTGGATTTCTTAGGATGAAACCGAATGTAACCGGGACCTTCCAAGTGGTGACAAACGAAGTGAAACTGAAAATGTAGGCGTATTTATCTGCCAGTCGTTATCTTTGAACATAACATTTCGAGCATATATTCCACACGTGCCTTGGAAAATGATACCATTACGAAATTGTCTAATAATAATAATAACCGCGGCTTTTAAACGGTGACTTCATTGATCAGTTAATTATTCGACTTCGGCGTGAGCAGGACTGGGTTAGTTTTGTGCGTTTCTTCTTCATTCGTGCAATCTGTGTAATAGAGATTGCATGTTACTCTGAACCGTCTGCAAACACGCAGGTGGCTGTGCACTACCTATGGGAAGTTCAGTCTGATTCCTCAACTGATGTGGAACAAAAACGGTTCCTCTTTGTGTTTGGCAGTATTACACACATAGGATTTAGCTTTTAAATGTTGCGTCCACACAAGTTCGCTTTAATGTCTGTTTTGCTTTTAAGTTCATGATGTACATCCTCAAATAAAACCGTACAAAGCACAACATGTTAAGATGTTATAAATACATGAGTTGGAATACAAAAAATAATATATGCCTGGCCTTCACCAGAGGATAGAGTGCGAACAGTTCACACGATAATATTTGCTGGATGTCAACAGATTACATGCATTATTAAAGGAGTAGATAGGGAAACGTTTGTAGAAACATGATTTATTATGAATTATTCTATATGTGCATTTTCATAAAACAATATTCATATTCAATTCAAAATTTCATATTCAGAACGTACAATATATGTAATGTTAAAAATAAGAACTGTGTGCAAGCTGACCATAAAAGGTCAAATTAACAGCATTTAATGAAAACCTAATTAGCCTCAAAACCCCCTTACATTTGCTTACAAGTATTGAGATGGTATAGCGTTTGATTGTTATATTGATGTCTGCAGCTTAGTTGTGTCATCTTGTAGCACTACAGCCTGTTGTCTTTCCCTGCCAGAGATCAGTTGTCAGTTTTCTCAAATGGAATGATCTAGTATTATTTCTTGATTCTTTTGCTTCTCTATGAATGTGCACATTTTTCACATTGCAAAACTATTTCAATTATGTACAAACATACCTATTTCTATGAAGTCTGAACCTGAAATTGAAAGATACAGGAAGAGTATTTGTAGTTTAATGTGCACCATATAGCATTAATACATTTTGAGTTGGTTCAAGGACTTTTTGATGGACCACTAGTTCTGATGCATGCACCCTGAATCTGCAGGACAATTTATTTAAATCTCAATAACAGGAATGTCAGGCTCAGTGCCACACTTTTGGTCTCTTGTTGCTCTAAATTATCTAGTTAATAATTTAGTTAGACCAATTCAAGAAATAAAGAGCTGAGCTGGAGCAGCACCATTAGACACTAGGGACCTACAGGACCAGAGATTTACGCCCTTGCACTACAATCTTTGCTTTCTTGGTTTCTCAGGTCTATGGACTGCATTGCCCAAAGCCTGACAGCCCCATAGGTGAAAGATCGAGACTTGGACAAGAATATAACTGGTTCTAACGCCAACAAGCTGACCGAGCCTTTCATCCACTCTCAAAAGGAAAAGAAGCTTATACATCTTCAGTGTGGAGGAGAAAGTCCATTTGTCAGTTCAAGATGAAACCTCAGCTATCCACTTTATGCTAAAAGTAATCATAGGTCTTCGCTAAAAATGCATATATGGTGTTGAAGCCTGAGAAGAACTTGTTCAGCTTTGATCCAAAACTGTGACAAAAATTATCATGAAACTAACACGGAACAAATTATCAACCAGGTAAAATAAATTGAAAGAACATGCAGACTCGATTGGACATGATTGCAGTGATTGTGTGTGTCTGAAAGGAGAAACGGACATTACAATGATCAGCTTGCTTCAGCTGTGCAGGGCAGGAGTAGACGTTTGAATCCAGAAGAAGAATTCACATACATCGCTGCATTTCAAAGGTGAGTGGTCTTTTTTTGTTTTGTTATGCCCATAGCAGAAGGGCACCCCGCAGGGCCGGAGTGGTTCAAGGGATAGATCCCAAAGCAGTGAGTGCAGGTTGGGTCCTGTAAGCCACCCCATTCAGGCTGAGATCTGAGAAGGAAATGTATGAGATGTTGGTATTATTCGTGTGGTATTTATACATTCATTAGTAATCGTTAGGGCCCTGTGCTTTCTGTGACTTTTTTTTTTCCAATAGTATTTCAATTCCCAATATGTTTCCTGCAGACACTCCATTTATAGTTATTCAATTCACAATTAAGAAATTTATATTTACGCTTTGTCTAATTTGAAAAGTAAAAACTAAATATTAATATAAAAGGCAAAGACATCACAAATAAAAAGCGTTTCCTTACACAAACACACACACAACAGTATCCAGCTGGAGTTCTGTACACTGATGTACAGAACTTATTTTGCACAGCTTACAATTTCATTGTACCACAGAAGTCAACAATAGAATATCATCAGAAAATCAAAGAGCTGTCAATCTCAGCCTTTCATTCTGTGAGACAGTGTCCTCCAAATGTAAAAAAAAGGTAAGGTGAAAGTTAAGAATGCGTACAAGATGTTTTTGTCAATGTGACAGTCATTGTTTTTGCAGATATCTCCCTGGTGGAAAAAAATATAAATCCAAACTACATGCATTTCTTAACCACGTAGGCCTAATAAATGCATTAGCAAATCCTATAGGGAGGTCAACTGGAAGGGAATATGTACCCCTGGTAAAGATCTCTGATGTCTGTAGTTACTGATAAGTCGACATACAAAATCAGTGTGTTTTCCACATTTTCCAAGGACCTTTGCGTACCTCCGAACCGCAGTATTGGCTGATAGTTAATTTGCGCTGAGTGATGGCATTTCATTGATGGCACAGGTCGTTTGTGTTAATTTGAATATGAGCAGATTTGTCTTCACTAATGCCAGTTACATGATCAAGGCATACAATGACATTCTTCGAAGTTTACTGCCTAATTCAGTACATTTATGTTGGCATTACAGGTTAATAGTCTTTGTCGGTTATATCTGAGCAAATTTTCTGTTAAAAGCTGTTGAAATGGTATTCTGCTGACTATCATGCCAAATGCATCTCTTTTTAATGCATTGTTAGTGGAAAATGCACATTTCACCAAACATTGAACTGTTGAAGGACCTCCAGAAATTGTGCAGTTTAAAATCCCAACACTCCCTGATTGCAACGATTGACAAGGGACTGGAGGATCTGATTGGGTGGTTTGGAAGCCCTGAAGTGAGAGTCCATCAAACATATAAAAAGCTGCACATAATGAATACCTACCAAGCAATGGCACAAGAGTTACTCATTCTATCGCAAAGAAAATGGCAATAGAATGACTGAATTCATTTTGGATTAAAAGTTGAAGAATTGTATACTAATTTACCTGAAAGTACAAGATATTGGATCAGTTACCAGATGCTGAAAGAAGGGTTCCTTTTTGTATCCCTGATTTTTTAAGAATTATGTCAATCTGTGAAAGAATGCAGGGTTAACCAAATGCAACTTAATGCACAGACATTTTCTGACAATGTGCTGCTTGCAAATAACCTTGCATTGTGATATTGTTTAAATGTTACAGCATTATGATTTCAATATTTGATACATTGTTTCAAATTGTGTTCTAATGAGTAAACTGAAAGATCCAAAATATTTATTTACACATTCTAAGAAATCTTATTGAATAAGACCTGCTGGTAAAAAAAGGCATACGTGCGTGTTTCTCCCTTTAAATCAATATCCGTGGCTGCTGCTGCATAATCATGTCAATGTGCCGTAATACAATGATTAATTGAGATTAAAGGTTGTGTAGACTATTTAAGTGGTTTAATTAAGCAGACTACATGACCACCTTGCACTTGGGATAAATGAAGCACAGCACAATAATGCAGGCTTAATACTAGTGCCCATTATTGTAAAGTGTGACCCTTTTTAGTCTGTTGTCAACATCTTGCACCTTGTTTGTACTAATGTATTGCAATTTCAGCTGGTCACCTCTAGATGGCAGTACAACTGCTGAAACACGAGGGGAAACTAGTGAGATTGAGTACGGTTACAGTGATTTGAAACTTGACGTGGCCTTTCCATAAATTGTGCTTCGCAGAGCTTTTATGCAAGTGTTGGAATTTAATCTTATTTTATTTGTTACATGCACCTATCAGTGAAGTGGCTATTTATTTTTCTTCCAAAAAAATGATTGTCAGTTCCAATACTAGGGCCCTTTGAAATCTGAGGAATCGCGGAATTCGGAGGAAAAAACTAAATTGGGCACCTGAGGACAAGCAAAATGTATTATGTATGTATTCCTTAAAAAAAAAGATTTTTGCACGTCTCAGCTACCATATAAGAACGTTATTTTAACTGAAAAAAACACTGCCTCATCTCATGCCACACTTCACTGCGCGACTACGACTACCACTACCAAGGTTTCTAAAAACAGTTTTAAACAGAAGAACATGTAATTTTCTGTCTGGCAGAGAACATACACAAACACAATATATTGAGTTAAAACTCCTTTATTCAAATGTTTATCATTTTAATCAAGTTCGGACCTCATAGAGATCCATCTCTTGTGCTATTTTATAAACAGGCTCATCATTTTAATATATTTCAGCAGAACCGCAAACTGTATTCATTGTCTTTGGGGGGGTGACAACAAGGGCCATGTTTTCTGTACAAACGACAGAAATGGAAGTGAAAATGGCATTTATAGTTGATCCTTAATTTAGTTGTCGTGAACATTTTGGTTGCTACTGAAGTGGAACTGCCGCATTCCAGACACATTTTCATCTTTTACTAAAAGTTAGTTTTAGGTGTTGGATTTGAGCTCCAAAAAGTTTATTAGTTTAAGTTTATTTAGGCACTGATCACAAGAGGACGATGTTGCATACAGTGCAGAAGTTACACTCTGTTATAAGCTAAATATTTAGGAATAAAGACGAAAAAAAAACTGCTTACACTCATAGGATTTATGCTAGTGATGGACAACGTAACATGACTGTGGCCCATTGTACATGTTCTCTCCAAAGTTCTCATCTTTACCAAACACCTTCATTTACACATTAATTATTACCCCGAACAATAGTAAAACAAACAATACCAGTACCGGACACTTGCATGAATTAATTGGGCTCCCCTTGTGATTGGCTGTGTGCATAGGCTGGAGGTTACAAAACAGACTAAATTGAACAACCCTGTTCCCAGAGAGCCACAACCCTGCAGGTTTGAAGTCTCCCTGAATCCTGAACCCCTGAAACCCTTGAACACAGGGTCTCTTTCCCCCATTTAAGCTGAATGTCTGAATTGGTTAATGGTTTCAATAACCCAAAAAGCTGAAGACACTGTCTGTCCAGCGCCAGGGTTGGCTTGCTCTAATATAGAGTGTCAGTACAGGAGAGGGGCCTAGGGGACACAAAATCTCCAGTGCAAACCAGTCTGTCTGTCTCTCCCTGTCAGGCTCTAACGATGAGCCAGTGTTGTGACCTGGAGAAGGACAGCATGGACAGTGCCTGCTGCGGGGCAATGCAGACAGGCTGTGCAGCGGCGGTGGACAAAGGGGACGGCGCCCTGAGCTCTACCGAGGGTGCCAACTACCACCAGAGCCTGCAAACCACAACCCACACGCAGGGCTATGACGTTGAGTTTGACCCGCCCCTGGAGAGCAAGTACGAGTGCCCCATCTGCCTGATGGCGCTGCGGGCAGCTGTACAGACACCGTGCGGGCATCGTTTCTGCCGCGGCTGCATCGAGAAATCCATCAAGTGAGTGTTGTTCCCCAAGTGCCAGGGTCTCTAATTTGTGATGTGGGTGTCTCTGGTAATAATTACCCTAAATCTTCCTTCTGCTCTATATTTGTAGAGATGCCGGTCAAAAGTGTCCCGTGGACAACGAGGTCCTTCTCGAAGACCAGCTTTTCCCAGACAATTTTGCCAAGCGAGAGATCCTCTCACTCACTGTGCGCTGCCCAAACCAGGGATGTGAGCATAAAATGGAGCTACGCCATTTGGAAGTAAACTGACCTCTATTTAGTTCTTGTTCTCTGCTTGATTGCTTCTCCTTACTTGGATGTTAGTCTTGTGGTGTTGTATCTGGCGTATCAGTATGAAGCTCATGGGAGTATTCATCCCATGCTGGTCAAGCTTTTGGAGCCTGATGTTATTAATGATTTGTTAGTCGATACAATTATTTTCTCACGAGTAAGACGAGCATTTTACATATTTGTCAGGTTTTACAGTTTTATTGTATTTCATTAAATGATTTATAGGTACTTTTGGCAAGTATTGTGTGTGAATGTAGAAGATATAAGTACGATTCAGCAACAACAATACTGATGTACAGGCCTTATACATTAGTAAATACTTCACAAGCTTTGGAAAAGCAGAGCCTTCTGACTCTTATGACTGACCCTTATGGTCAGTCTTATGACCTCCTGTTTTGGAGGTTAGTCAACAGGAGCACTGGACAAAAACAAATGATTCTGCTATTTGGATACTGTTTTCTGTCAAAGGGGGATATAATGTCTCTGACTGAAGTGAATGCCATTTTAAGCTGAAGAACAGCTGCAAGAATTTGTATTGGCTCGTCATCAAAATAGTGGGAAGACATTAACCTTCTAAGAGAGGAGAGGAATTCTTCACTTTCCCATGTTTTCAAGATTCATTTGATTCTCTCACCAGGTGAATCAGTTTCCCTCCTTCTTTCCCACACAGTGCTGACTAAAAAACACAAACTCTAGCATCTGTTCTTCAGTTTGGTATCGGCCTGAGCCTTTATGGCTGCTATAAACACAATTTCCTTGTTGATTGGAATACCCTGGTTCTGTGTAGGGGTTATTTGGTAAAATCAGTCAGCAGGCCATTGGGATGGGGGGAGTTCTTGGTAGACCTCACATGATCAGGTGTATTGAAGGAAGGTGGATGTCTCTATACTGCTTTACTGCCCACAACCCCCATCCCTTGCTGCAGAGTGACTGTCTTTGCTGTGTTGGCACCCTGTCTCATAGACTCACGTGGCACAGTGTATGTATGCTACCGTGGACTGCCCATTGTGCCATGGTCTTGTGTGGAAGAGCCAACTGCAAGAGCATCAGAACAAGGAGTGCCCCCGCCGCACCATTACCTGCCTAAATTGTGCCTCTCCAGTGGTGTATGAGGACAACAAGGTATGCACGTCACCACAACCCATGCAATCCAACCTGGCACTTTTCACCACTTCTATTTTTGATGTGTGATCATAGGGACAGAACTGGGCATCTGTTTTCCTATTTATTGAAAAGTCCTAATTTAAACTTGTATCTTTAACATTGCTTATCTGTGTCCGATAAAAGCCATTGAATGATGGTTTAAGGGGTAAAGTTGAATTTCTAGGCCAGTGATGCCAAATTCCAGTCTTAGGAATCCAGATTCACCTGATTATTTGCTCTGTTGGACTTATTCAAAGTACAGTACCTATACAACAGGGGACCATGTTTTGAGGACCAAGGGTACCAATCTTTTAAGCAACTTGAGAGGACTTGGGAATATGAATGAAACTGGTCCAGGATTGGTTCACTTGGGTAGAGATCAGAGGTAGAATGAAATGCCAGATGATGCTAAGGTCCAGAGCTGAGAGAGGCTGTTTAAAGAATTGGGAAAGACTGGAAGAATAACTCTCTCAATGAATAATGTACTGTACATAGTTTTTATAATATTTCTTGTTGACCTTCCAAAACAGATTTTTTTATACGTGGCTTGAATTGTATTTTAACAGTACCATGAGCTGGAGTGTCCTTTGGCGAATGTGGTGTGCGATTACTGCAGTGTGGAGATGATCCGAGACCAGGTAGGTTTGATGATCGTGTTTCAGTAGTTATTATATTGACGGTTAGGTGTAAACACTAAAGCACCATTGAATGTAATTATTACCAAAGTGGTTACTAGGGGAAAAAAATCCAGTGATCTTGTAGCTAAAGTCTTCTTTGATAGCCTTAATTAAACTGAATCAGCATTCCTTAATCGTATATGTGGCAGACATATTGGTGAATGTCCACTTTTAAGAGTTGGCAGAAGCTAATGTGTTGCGAACATTTATACCAATCCACTTGTAACTGCTACAACCCACATTCTGCAGCAGCAGCTCACTACACTGCATGAAATGGAAGAGAAGTTACATGACTAAGTGAGAGTGAGAGCCTGGTTTAGAATTTAGAATAGGTATGATGTAGGTTATCTAGTCTACTTGCTTGAGTAGTTATTTTGGATCTTAAAAGGTGTCCTTCAAAAAGACCACATCTGAATCATCCCAGTATTTTTAAATGTGTTCATATGATGCTGCTTTTTAAAATTCTTGAAGCAATAGGGATGGGTGCTTCCTACTGGTTTACCAATGCAGCACTACACTAGTTACTGTGCTAACCTGATGATATTTTTCATTTCTTACCTCCATTAAAGTTCTGACATAACCCAGCCTTGCATAACTTCTGAGATCTGGTTTGAGATTGGCTGCAGACATTGAACAGTGTAGTATTTCACGGTTTATATTTCAGCTGCAGTACCATTGTGACATGGATTGTCCCAAAGCTCCAGTGGCCTGCACATTTAGCTCCTTCGGCTGTCCTGAGAAGGTGAGTGTTCCTGTAGTCTTGAGTTTCTTGCCCTTTAGTCAGTCTTTCAAGTTGACCGGATAAATTGTCCTCCTTTTGGTGTTGTGCTGAACATTTTCATCCGACTTCTCCCTCCCCCCCGCAAGAATTTAGAAAAGACCAGCGTCCTCTTGAGAGAACTGCAGAACAATTTATTTATTGACTAAATGAAGACCATATCCCTAGATTTGAGTCCGGACAACTGAGCATTTTGGAAAAATGGACAGCTAAATTAGCAATTGGTCCCCTCCCTGTTGGTCTCTTTGAGAGCTTGTTTTTGGTGTGAGTTGGAGTCCTCAGTCCCATTGGGACAGGTTGAAGTTACAAACAAAGGTGAATTCCCCTGTGGTTCAGTTTGGTTTCAACAGAAGGCTCTTGTATTTGCAGATGCAGCGTAACAACCTGGCCCAGCACATGCAGGAGTACACGCAGATGCACATGCGCTATATGGCTGAGTCCCTGCGCAGTCTGAGTCTGAGTGGGAGCCTGCTGCCCACTCCGCTGGCCATGCCAAGCCCCCTGGCCCTGAGGGACACTTCGGCAGGAGCAGGGGCTGGGGTAGCTTTAGCATTAGGAGTGGGGACAGTGGGTGGATCTGCTGCCCCGCCCTGTGAGTGTGAGGAGGCCCTCCAGCATCAGCGGGAGACCATCCAGCAGCTAGAGGGGCGCTTGGTGAGGCAGGACCACCAGTTGCGAGAGCTGAGCATCAAGATGGACATGCAGAACGGGCAGGTGGGTGATCTGAAGAGGCAGGTGCGCGCGCTGGAGGAGAGCGTGCGGGAGCTGGAGGCGCAGCAGTGCAGCGGCATCTACATATGGAAGGTGGAGAACTTCTCCTCCTTTCTGCACACCCAGGAGGCCGGCCAGCCCGTGGTGATCCACAGCCCTGGCTTCTACACTGGCCGCCCTGGGTACAAGCTCTGCCTGCGCCTCCACCTGCAGACACCCACCGCCCCTCGGTGCGCCAACTACATCTCCCTCTTTGTGCACACCATGCAAGGCGAGTACGACAGCCAGCTCTCCTGGCCCTTCCAAGGAACCATCCGCCTCTCCATCCTGGACCAGATGGAGAACAACCACCACGTGGAAGTCATGGAGACCAAGCCCGACCTCCTGGCTTTCCAGCGGCCCACCATTCAGCGTAACCCCAAAGGCTTCGGCTATGTGACCTTTCTGCATCTGGCCGTGCTGAAGCAGAGGGAATTTGTCCGAGATGACACGTTGCTGGTGCGTTGTGAAGTCACCCCTCGCTTTGACATGAGCTGCATCCGGAGGGAGGGGTTCCAGCCCCGGGGCCCCGAGCCCTCAGTATAACAGTGCAAAGAGGGTGAGGTACAAGATAAGTTTTCATCAAACTTTCCAAAAAAACCTCCGGAAAAAAAAAGCCCTTGTTTTCAGTATTGACATCAGACCACTGAGAAATCAGTTATTTCCTGTGTGTGTGGTAAATGCTCTGTAGTGCTCAATACTGGGATGCATCTGATATGCAAAGAAAAGACTGAATACTTTTAAACTTCACTATGGATAACTGAGGGAATCAATGTATCTAATTAAAATATGTAGTAGTGGCATGGTACTAATTAAAAACATAATCTTTCAATTTACTGAGACACTTTTTTTTTTTTTTTCTTTTTTGTCCGAACTCTTGAATGTTTAATCCAAAGCCTCCTGAAAAAGGTATGTTCTGTTGTATTTTAATCTAGTCTGCTGCTACAGGGTACCTGGAACATGAAGCCTTACCCTTGGAATTCAGGTCTGAGCCTTCATTCAGTCCAGACTCTGTAGACAGGCAGCATCCACATATAAGCCTTTGAACATTTTCATTTCAAATAAACATTATTCATGGGATTTCAATTTAAAAGACCCTGATTTATGTTCTTTCTTACCTGTGTATGAAAGGGAACTGCCAGATAGTCTTAATCTTACATGGAAGAAATTTGCTAAAATGGCATACATTTTGGATGCTTTCACAGGTGAAACAAAGTTGTGAGCTTATCTGAAATCCAAATCATCAGAGGATTCTTACACATTCTTGTCTTTTGTTTAACTTATATATACACACACACACACTAAATCTTGGTAATTTTGAGCAGCCTGGAAAGTGACAGAACTGCAGAAAAAAATCCTTAAACTGTCCCCCAGGTTCCTTTCTCAATTGTTCTTTGCTAAGCCTGTAATATGGCTCGGCTCAGTTCAGATTGGAGCCAGCTTCTGCACTGCAGTTTGTCTGCTCTAGTTCAGCAAGGGTGTGTTCAAAAGTGTCAGCCTCTCTGTTGAGTTCTGTATAATTCCCCCTATGTGACTGACTGGGTGTACCTACCTTTGATACAAGGAAGCTCCTGTGCTCTGGGCTGAGTTTGTCACTTACTCAAATACAGTAATGTGGTATGTTCCTCTTGTGGCTTTTTCTTTGCTAGTGGAGATTTTAAAGGTTGCTTCATTACTGGCTCCTTTCCACATACAGCCAGGTGAAGCAACAGTTGGTGTCTCTTAGTCTGGAGTTCAGCTTGGGCTTCTGGCTGTTTAAGAACTGGTGGCTGGTGCTTCTAGAGGTGGTTGCTTGAAATAATAGTTGCTACACCTAAGATCTAAAGCAGGGTTCTCCAGCTCCACTACTTGTCCATTTGGAACGACTCTGTCAATTATGCAGCAGTAGGGGCCCTGTAGTCTGTTTATTCAAATTTTGTCTCGCATAATAAGAACGATGAGGAAGAAAATGTAAAGCCATGTTTGATATTTCAAAGAGCCTGATGTTAACCATGTATCGCTGCACATTAATGAATGTGATCCAGAACCTGGAAAAGTGCAAACATTTGCACCTATGTTAGGTTTTAGTATAAAGGAGGAGAATCGGGGGAGTCGCTGTTAACAGGAATTCATAAAATGGTCTTCAACCGACCCCAGGGGAGGGGACTTTACCAAGCTAAGTGGAGTACTGGTGTGGTATCTACAGTAAACAACCTTTATGTTAACAATGACAAAAAGGCTAATGAGGTCACTGTATACAGTTAGTTCCACAAATATTTGGACAAGGACACAGTTTAAATCTTTTTGGCTCTATATGCCACCCCAATGAATTTGAAATCAAGATGTGCTTTAAGTGTAGACTTTCGTCTTAAATTTGAGGGTAGTTACATCCAATTTGGGTGAACAGTGTAGGAATTGCACCCATTTTTATATGTGGTCCCCCCAGTTTTAGGGTCTCAAAAGTAATTGGACAAACTAACATAATCATGAATTATATCATGTATGTAAGTTTCAATACTTGGTTGCAAATCCTTTGCAGTCAATGACTGCCTGAAGTCTGGAACCCATAGACATCACCAGATGCTGGGTTTCTTCCCTGGTGATGCTCTGCCAGGCCTGCACTGCAGCTGTCTTTAGTTCCTGCTTGTTCTTGGGGTGTTTTGCCTTCAGTTTTGCCTTGGAAATCAAAACAAACCAATCAGAGAGATGCTCCAAGAACAAGCAGGAACTAAAGAAAGCTGCAGTACAGGCCTGGCAGAGCATCACAAGGGAAGAAACTACAGGCAGTCATTGACTGCAAAGGATTTGCCGCCAAGTATTGAAACTCACAATTTAATTTATGATTGTCAGTTTGTCCAAATACTTTTGAGCCCCTAAAATTGGGGGGACCACATATAAAAATGGGTGTAATTCCTACTGTTCACCCAATGTAGATGTAACTACCCTCATATTAAAGATGAAAGTCTATACTTAAAGAACATATTGATTGTTTCCTTTCTAATCCATTGTGGGGCATACAGAGCCAAAATGATTAAGTGTGTCCTTGTCCAAATATTTATGTACCTAACTATATATACATTTCTTTCTAATGCAAACTGAAGTTGAATGCTAGTATAGGCTGGGGGATTTTGCTCCCTCCATCTTAAGCGCTCATTCAGGTCAGATGCTGAGGCTGTTGGACAGAGCTACAATCACATACCCTACTGGAGGTGCGATTTGCACTGTACCAATGCTCATGCTGAGGTCTGTGAGAGAGGTGAGGATAATTCCCTGAAGTGCATCCCCAGAGCCTTTGCAGTGTTTTGGTTGCAGCTGCACTGAATATGCAATTTAATACAGCTATACTGTTCAGTACCTATAATGGTCCAAACACTATTGCACTAAAATATTTTATGAAAGATTTTAAGGTGGTAATATATATAATTGTTTTTCAAAATTGTGAAGAAAAAAAAAAGCAGAGCACCTACTTATTTTTATATACATATGTTATACACCCCAAATGTTTAAAGTGAATACTTGACTGCATTGTCATTTCTCATGCCTATTAAATGTGTAAGGGAAGTAAATGGGGAAATGAACATGTATGAAGTGGAGTCTGAAAATGTTCCAATGGTGAAAGGTTGCAGCACTGAGTACCTGTAGGCTGTATGATCAACAGTATGTTATTCTACTACATTTGTGATCAGTCTGTACCCCCAACTGAGCTAAAGCTTACCCATCATGCTTCACTATGTAACTTTAAGTGGGTCATCTGTAATATAACCCATTCCATGTCCAGGGCCTTGTCCTCTTCTGTAGTGAGTAGTGTGAATGTGCTGAGAGTCATGGGGACTGTCAGATGTGTCCAGTTAAGCAAATAATTTAATCAAATCTATTTAAAAAATGGCCTGAATGCTCCTGATCTAAAAGCATCTTCAGTCACACTGATCCCTCTGACTGACGCAAGCCAAAAGATTAATCCAAAGCCAGAAGGGGCATTGTTTTTCTTGTACACAGTCAGACTGGCTTTGGTAGGTCAGCCAACATTTGTATTTTTTTTGTAAATGTTTTTTTTTTTTTATGAAAGCCAGATGAAAGTGCTTTTCATCACAACAGAGCATGTTTATGTATAAAGACTGGATGTCATAAACCGTGGAATGTACTCGTCTGCTTCTGATACCTTGCGGTCATAGGTCTTCTAAATGTTCTGTTTGTTTGAATGCTTCTCCTTCGGCAAATTATTCTTTGATTTGTATTAGTGTGTGATTTTTTTTTATTTTTTCCCGTCTGGGGTTCTGAAATGTACACAAAGTTGGTTTACCTCAAAGACAGGGGCATTATAGAGCAGTTCATATATCAGAGTTTCAATAGTTTTCTTTGGTTAAGTGCTCCTCATGTCTCTTAAATACGGATGTATCGAAAATACTGACATCTATTTAAGAGTAAGGATGATCCTCCTCTATAACCATTAAAGCTGGTAAATGTATTTTTTGAGATGCTTTTTGAATGGATGATTTGAGTTTGAAGGCTGAGGCAGGACACAAATGCTGCCACCAACAACACGAAAGACTACACACTTCACATTCTGATAGCTGCACTGCTGGAATCAGGACTCGGAATAGGATGACAGCCACCATACAACTGCTACTGGAGTGTGTCCAGTAGAAAAGTCCATATGTATTATGGAGTATTGGAGCACAGATGCCATTTTAAAATTAGTCTCATCAAACTGTATTTGTCCAGTTATCCCCACAATATTTAAATGCCAGTGAAATAAATAGCAAATCACTGCAACAGTGTCTACTCCAGTCCTTACGTGTTTTATGAGGCTCTGTGTTTGTCTGCCAAGATTGCATACAGATCTATCTTTGTGGATCACTCTGAGAAGTAAATGGTCCTCCTCTTGACCTCCACCGCCAACATCTGCTGCATCTTATAGTCTGTAATTGAAATTAATTTTAGTTTTTCAAATATGAGTGTTCTTATTTACAATGTTCAAGCCATTTGAAGTTTCAGTGGTGGACCATTTTCCTTCTCCATCAGCATTACCGATGTCAGAAATGCACGTGGAATAATATGGAAATTGTTCTCAACCCCTGGATTCAGCAGTTAAATCAACAACTAAATGAAAGCCCTATGCTTTAGATATCTGTTCAAAATCCAGGGTGGGGGAGCGTGACAGATCACAAACACTTGAGGCTTTATTGCTCCTGAACTAGTGTGGGGACTGGATAAACCAAAATTGTTCATTTTAAAAGGTAATGGGTGATACTGATATAAATAAAATTCTTATAGTAGCAGTTCTATAAAATTAAGACACAAAATCTCAAGGTCTTTTCAGGTGTTTCTGTCACAATTTGTTAATAGAAACTTTTATTTTTATGAAAAATTACTTTATAAAATTCAAGTTAATATACCCCCCCCCAAAAAAAAAAAAAACAGTGTAAAGACCAGAATAAAGAATGGGTGCAAAATGCCAGTTGAAATAGGTTTGGTACCAGCTGGTGTAAATCAGACTTGCTCTGGCATTTACCCGATAACCGGAATCAGATGTTGAAGTTGAGTGTCTGATTCAGACCTAGCAAAAGAAAATGGAAAACTTTACAGTACTCTGTCCTAGTGCCTGGGGCATGACTTAATTTTTAATTTATTTATTTTTCCTGTTCCATAATATGACTTATCCTCTGGACATTCGGTTTGAATTAAATACGGTAATAATAATGTTAGCCAAGAAATAAGACTTTTAGTTAGGACCACCAACTTCGTGCTCCTTTTGTACACCTTTATAGGGATAGCAGATGCAACTCCCTACATGGGTTTTCCTTCAGCTTTGTTCAGTGGACCCTCAGGCCATTGATGAATTTACTTCCATTTCAATTTGAATCATCTGAAAGTTGCCATGCTTGTATTGGCATATTCTATCCCAAACTTGCCATCCTTCAGCCTCTGTGAAGTTAAGCAGCTCTATGTCTGGCAGCATTAATACATTGAAATCATCACTGTAATTTTCCTGATGCAAAGAAAGTTCCCAAACATGCCTGTTCCACATCCATTCCCATAGTAAGAGGTATGGCATGGAGACGCAGAGAATTTCAGCTCTTTGGCCTACAACAAAGAATGCTTAAAATACAATAAAAAACCAGCACACAGTCTTAACTCCAACCTCAGCACAGACATCAAAACTGTAAGGCAAATCTGGAAAGGAAACGACACACTGTTGCAAGGAGCCAGGCACAATGGAAAAAGATAGAGTGGCATGTTGCAGCTGTTAAGACATTAGCATCCTACAAGAAACAGTTAGATCAGGTCCTTGGAGCCATCGGACATTTACCAATCGGATAGGCATTGCACGTCTCTGATCTACACCTTTCATCTGCTGTGACAGTGTTGGGGCCGAGCCCATTGGCCTCGTGTAAGTTCAGTTAATAGGTCTGCTGGTGCTGTCCTAGCTGGGAGGGGCACAGCTGAGTTCAGAGGAGCCCTGCAGCGATATCAGGACCACGCCGTCAGGAGACTCTCCAATATGGGGCTCACTGACAAAATGCCGCTGCCCCATGGTACTGTCCTCCACCATCCCAGAGTGCATCATGGTGGCAACAGTGAGCAGCTGCAGGTCAGAATGCGCATTGGCTACAGTGTGGCGTCGGACCCCGCCCACCTTCTCCAGGTATGCCTCGCCTTCCTGCTCCACAAGGGGTGCCAGAGATGAATCCGGAGCATGCTGGGTAACCATAATCTCCGGCCCATAATGCAGTGAGCGCATAGCTTTTGATCGGGATGCCCGTCCACCTGCAGCATAAGCCAAAATGACAGTCAGTACTGGAGTATTTTTAGCCAAGACACATACACTCACTAACTGACACAGATGGTCCTTTATACAGGGGACTGGTGAAATTAAAGAAACATTAAGTCATTCACACTAGAAGATACATATAGCTGCCCGTACATATTTACAGTCAACATTGAAACTTCAGCAATAAAATCAATTTCAGAGAAACCTCTAGAATTTAGGCATTAAGATCCAGCAGCTGCTGTAAGTAACTGGAATATGACAGGGCTTACTTAGAAAGCAAGAGGTTTTGTTTTTGTCCAGGAAGTTTCCCAGGTATGGAGACACCATGACTTCAACGAGCTTCTCCAGTTGGTAGTACTCTTCACTGGGGCCGCTGGGCTCATGAATTCCCTGAAAGAGAGCATAACATTATAAGACATCAGGAAGGTTTACAAAACAGGAGGTTGTTTGATCAGTCCTGCACGTGTCATAGCAAGTAACTTAACACCAAATATCTATAGAAAGGCAAGAGAGACCTGCACACATTAGGGGTTGCAATACTGGCACATAAACAATAGGGGAAACTTAAAAATAAGCTAGATTTGAAAATCCTTCATAAATGCGATAGAACAGGAAAGCAATCCATCACACCTGTATTACGTAATGTTTGCAGATTCGGAAATCAAATCAACTTGGCCATGTTTTCTTTCTTCGGCTCTTAAGACTACGCATTAATTAAATCAATTATTTATCATTATTATGTAACCTGCATTTGTTTTGTTGTAAAGGAGACTCAGGGCTGGATACAGACTTGGAACCTATTCAAAGATAGGGGAGATTTAGGTAGACCACATTTTATTTTGGCCAAAAGACTTTATTTTTAGCGAATACCTGCAGTGGCAGTGACCAGTTCAGGGTCGGTTTTGCATAATGGGCCACTCACCTGCAGGACGAGCAGCATCTGGGTGATGGCAGGAGGGGTCTGGGCATCTAGCCCGGGGAGCAGCTCTCCCAAGGGCAGTTTCAGGAGGACCAAGTCTCTGAAACCCAGCAGAGCCATCTGTCTGACCGTCAGCTCCTGACCCTGAGCCACAGCAGCCACAGAGAGGGACAGATAAGAGAGTCTGAGAGCAGGACGGATTGGAGGCAGCCTCGGAGCAAACAGCTGGCATATGGGGGGCAGCAGGCTGTAAAAGCAAAAGCTCTGAGTCCTGGAAGGTCGATTCTCACAACTTTGCAAACTGTAAATCGAGGCCCCTGGAAAAAAACATGTTCTTTTCGCTGGGTATCAGTGAAATAGGGGTGTAAAATAGAATTTGCACAAACTAGGAGTGAGAACAGATACAGATTTAGGGTAACAATTTAAAGATCTAATTGATAAGTCAAGATATTTCAATGATGGTAAGCAGGTAACAGACATCACAAAGGGACTGTCTAAAAACCAGGAGAGAACATACTTCTCCTGTATTCAAATTCACAAACATAGGCTCACTTTCCTAGCCCTGTACATTTGAAAAAAAAAACATTTCTGGAAAGTGTGCTGTCAAAATTATGTTTGATTGCTGGCCCTTTAGGATGTGCTTCTCGATATGTATAACAAAGGGATTCTCTAGTCTGACTTGGAAGACAGGATGACTGGGGAATGTGAAATGTCTGGGGTCACAGGTAGCAGCAGCAGTGTGTGTATAGGAATCTGGATTGAATGCAGGAGCATGAATCACATTTGGAAAATGAAGAGCAAAAGCATTAAAGCCAATAAACATAAAATGAAAAGAAAAGAACTAGACATTGTGCCTTTTCATCATCATTACATATTCTTGAAGAACTGTTCAGGGATTATTAAGGGAGGGAGGAACATTAAATCCACTCCAGCTGAATGTCGTCAGTGGCTGCTGGCTTACTTGGACTGGGTAGAAGATGGCCTGCAGTGTGGGGAGGATCTCTGTGAAGAAGCGGTCCCACATTTCAGACAGAATCAGCAGCTGACTGTCACCTGGGAGATCATGGAAAATGCGATCATTTTTATCCCGTTAGATCGTAATAACAACACTGCACCTAGTCAGTCCTGTTCGTAATTTACAATTGATCTTATGGCCAAAACAACGGCTCCAGAACAGTCAGGGAGGCTGTCACAAGTTACACAGGCATGTAAAACTGCACATATTCAATCTGAAATGCATTAAAAATGGCTATGGTGGCGACAGATGGAAATTACAGTGAAGCTTCCTGTTAATATAACTCATGTCTGTGTCATACAGTGTCATTCGCTAGTGGCCTTTTGCCCTTCTTGATTTTTTTTTACTCGTCCCATTAATTTACAGACAGGAGGAGAGAGCATGTGTCCTCCTCTGTATGAAGCTTCTGAGGTTGAGCTGAGCCAGCGTGGTATCTAAAGCACGCCTGGCAACACCGCCCCTGGAGTGTCCTGTGTGTTCATTAACAGACTGCCAAAGGATGATTTCATTTAAGAGACCTGAAATATGTGAAAGACAATGTTTTGAAATGTAAGATTTTCTAAGGAGCATGGGGGGGGGGGCGAGATCACACCATATTTAGCCCTTTAACTAGGTCAGATCGACTGTGACAGACAATGGATTAGAGTCTGTTCATTTCTATTTTTTTAAAGAAGAAAAAGTTGAATAGTAACTGTCGTCTTGCTGGTGCGGGACAGAAGTTTTCTCTTTAGAAAATCTCAACCCAAATGACAAATTTTGAATATATATATATATATATATATATATATATATATATATATATATATATATATATCCTAAGCCACAGAGTTCATTTCAGTAATGTAGCAGGTTAATTTGAGTTTATATTTTATTTATTGTTTCAGTCACTATGAGCATCCGTCAAGTGTTAGATTCACTTCAGGACATTTGACATGAGTGTAGTCTCACAGCACATTTGTAAATAAAGTCCACAGAAAGGAATTTGATGGCCTTTACTCTTGCCACCAGTAAAGCAGATCAAGTATATTGGCAGAAGGCCTACCTTCATACAGCTGGATCTTCTCTGTGATGTGCACCAGCCCTTTGTTGAGGAGCTGATTCTACAAATCAAAACATGCTTAACTTTCAGCTTTCCACAAGCGCTCTGCGTGTATCAATGCTTTGTACACCAAGTCTTGTTGCACAAACGGCAAGTATGCAATGTTTAGAATTCCTAATTGGGGATCTATCACTTCTCTGATTAAGATATCATATGGCTCAATGTCCATTTTAATATTGGAAAACTGTAAAGGAATAAAACAGAAACAAGAAAAACAAATAATAAAACAATTTGCAGAAAGGGGAGGGAAAAAATATGGCTGGCCAATTGGATAGGTTTAAACATTTATCTTAATTTTCTTATACATTACGTTGCTTCCTCATTTTCATGTCACATGATAGTTAGAAGATCCTTTCCCAGCTAAGGAGTGGGTTGCCCAAACAAGGAGGGATCAAGAAAGAACAAGTACATCCAAGATTATGTTGTAAGAGCAGACACGTGCACCTTCCAAGACAACTTGACGAGACACCTTGGATTAATTGTTTGGCTTTTGTGTTTTGTCTAAAAACTAAGAGAGGACCATTCTTCTCCTGAATTAAAACTACAGGCTCACTTCCCTAGGCCTGTACTTTAGAAATAATCATTTCTAGAAATGTCATTGTCAAAATGATGTTGGATTGCAGGCCTTTTAAGATGTACTTTTCAGCACTGACGATATTCCTGACAAAGTGAATCATATACACAAGGTGAAAATGAAGGTACCACAATTATTTTGACCACCACATTAGTGACCTATTTGAAAAGAGAGTGTAAAGAAAACATTAAATTAAAGGATAAAATAATACCTGGAAATACTCTGTGATGAAAGATCCCAACTCTGTCTTCAGAAGCCACCTATGGAGATATGAAATGACATGTAAACTGACACGGCACTGGAAACATCAGTTTTATCATTACATCCAGAAACAGCTCAACAACATGAATGACTGTTCAGTTCTCTTTGATACGATCATTAAAAAACTCAGGGTGGAATAAATTCGTACAGACCTTACAGAGTTTACAGAGTTTACACAGTTTGGTGTCTGCATTCACACTGATCAGTCAAAAGCAATTTTATGTATAACAAGCTACTCTGAAATAGGAAAAAAAAGTATTTTACCTGATGCTCTCATTCAAGGTGTAAAGTTCGTTGGTCTGTAACCCTCCACCTTGGAACACTTTTATCACTGCTGAATGGACACTACCAAAATAAAGAGATTGCATTCAAGTTTGGACACAGTCTTTTGGGGTGAAAGGAGGCACAATATCATTAGTGAACAACAGTACCAATACATAAAGGAACAGAATGAGTTGTGTTTGTTATTCAGCATCTATGAAGGACTCTGTGAAAACATGCAATTGCCCTCAGCTTTGCTCAAGCTATATTTCTTTTTAATGCCAAATTGGTAAATAGAGCAGTATACCAGAATACTTAGATGGTTTTCTTCTGCTCTCATTACTTATATAGGTTATGGGTACAGTCCTAGGCTGTGCCACTAATGCCATGCCAAATTGTAATATAGCAGGGCTCTGCATATTCAATTCCTCACCCAATTCAATATTACTAGGAAAATATGGATATGATAACATTTTGGTTATGTGAATTTAATTCAACTATTAATTTACAACAGCATGCAGGGCAGTTAGGAACAGATTGAGCGAGCGATTTATAAAGCTGATACACATTTGGTTCAGTTCTCCAGTTTGGGGACTGGGAAAGAGGGCACCGGGAATGTGGTAATCAGGTTAAAACACACTTGGCATGTAAGATTATCAGCCACAGGTCTTTGTCCTGTGATACAATGCACTTCCAGCACTCGATTTCCCTTTGTATGAAACAATAACTTTTCTATACATTTCTGTATACTTTGTACTCCATCAGATCTATATGTTTCATAACACTGATCACAATGACAACCAGAAAACTGAAATGCCAAATATCCTGCGAAAGAAAACTCGGGGATGATATTAAGAAACATGGAAAAACTAGAATTGTACTCTTGAACTCACATATAAAACAATTGTTTTTGGCACATACATGGAAGTGTGGGTACTAATCCAGTTTTACTTTGGACTTTTTTTTTTTTTTACACAGCACCTAATGAGCTTTTGCATGTGCCTGGGATTCCTTCCCATCTTCATTCAGAATAATTTCCCCAGGAGATAAGAGCCTCCCTGACTGTTCTGGAGCACTGACCAGGTCTGGGAAGGAAGGAGTTAACAGTGTGTGCCACAGTCTGATCATTTTCCTGCCCCCATTCACTCACCCACCCAGCCAACCCCACAACAAACCAGAGAACATCCTGCCCAGTACAGATGCCTTTCCCACAAAGTCAGAAGTGCAGAGTGAGAATGTGTCTGACACATTTCCATCCGGAAAGGGAAGATGTCAGTGTTATGAAAACAGCTGGTTCAACAAAATTCCCTGCTTACATGTTTCTGCCCAAACATTATTTATCTGATTGTCTGATGGCAAACCCTTTTGTTGGCGAGGCACTGTAGCGCCTGTCTTAGGAGTTTTGTCTTTACATTATTTTTGTTTTGTTGTAAACTATGTACTTGTGGTTTGCTTCTTACAACATTACAGCCCTGCCTAGGTTAGCATTTCAGTGAAAACAGGTTCTCAGAAGTCATCCTGAAACTGGAGGAAATGACAAATGTTTTAGCAGTAATATCAGCAAACAAAATTACCAACGGTCTGAGACACTGAAGTACTTGCCAAGATGTTACGTTTATCAAACTTGTTTTATTTTTATTTTTTATTACTATTAAGAAAGTGTTAACGACCTGACTTCAGAGCTAAAGTTAGGGCTGGTGGCAGTGCAATCTCCTTAAAATGTTCACACTTACCATAAGCATTTCTGTATCAACATGCCTATTAAAAGAAAAATGGCCTTCATTGTCCAATTATTTTCTGCCAGCTTTGGATAATATTTCAGAACACAGGCCAAGATCAAACAGCTCAAATATTCATGGCAATTGACACATTAAGATGGAGGAAAGTGACTGGGTATATAGCTAGTGTGTCTGGATGAATACACGATGGGGGGGATGGGGGACAATTTGGAATGCAAAAATACATACATTTGTATGACATCACCCTCAAAGATTTTATTTCATGACCTCATTTGTTTGGTTTGCAAAATGAATGGAGGCTAAACCATTGCTTATCTGCAGACTGATATCTTGCTGAGCACAGCTACCAGGAGAATGGAGAAAGCAGAACAGTATGTAAAGGCAGCCAGCGCCCTGTTGGAAGTTGCAGGCAAATTTGGCAAATCCAGAAGTGAAAAAAACAGAAAAGAAAAAAAGAGGTTTGAGTGTAACACCAACTCCTGTATCAGTGCACACTCTACATTCAGGAATTGTAACATGTAAACTATTTACACTATGGTTTAAATTGTGAAAATATTTAACATTTTCCACTCATTTGGAAATACAGTTATTCAGCTTCATTTGAGAGATAATTAAATACTCTACACAACAGATAGAAGCAACACATAATCCACACAAATGCCTAGGGAAAAAAGGGGGGCATTTAATTTAGACTATTATTATTATTATTATTATTATTATTATTATTATTATTATATCCATATTTATAAGAAAAACAGAGCAATTGATGAGGGGTGTATTTGTTTTCTGATAAATCATTATCAGGCTATTTGTAAATTTACAATGTTGATGACGTCCCTTCACAGATAAGCATTGCCTTTTTCCATTTACTCAGGATATCTTAATGAGTCAAAAGCCAAAAGCCAAAATTGCAAATAGCACCTCCACTGGGATGTTTCTATTTTCATTCGAGAATGGTATAAAATGGAAACATTTTGCCTGTGGAATACACAGCATTATGGCCAATTCTCCAAGTCACTTTGAATATGATCGGTCAAATATCAGATGTCTTTAGACGAGAGAAAAAAAAAAAAAAAGCAACTGCATTTGTTTTACATCCTGGAGCTGTTTTTCAATGATTCATTAATCTGTCATTCTTATCCACACTGGTTAAAATCAGCTTGAAGTAGGAGACAGATTACATCACTTCCAACTCCTACAGGCTATTGCAATTACTCATCCAACCACCCTCCACCTGCAGTGAAAATGAATATTAAGTGGGTTTGGATGAGTCCTGTAGGCCTTGTTGTTAATTACACTTATTATAATATTCTATTCAGGGCTGAGTAATATCAGAAAAGAAAGCTTTATCTCGGTTCATTGCTGTGCACTATTACTGGGTTTCCTTGGGTGTGAATGTGCATTTGCCTGTATGGCAACACATGGGCTCAATGTAATTCATCCAGTTCATCCACTGTGAGTATCACTACATCACAGCTGTTGATTTTATTCCTGAACAAAGGGGACTTCTTTTGAAGTGATATCCATGGCTTGCAAGATTCAGTTAGATGTAAATCAGTGATGGTGACAATCGCAGCCCATCCTGTTGAGACTGCACAACTGCACAGCATTATAAATCAGCAAATATGCCTCACAATATTAAGAAGTAGACCAGAACATAGAATGTGAAACCTTTTCATCAGTGTTAGTGAATGCATTTCAAGTTTCCTCTAATAGTGGCCTTAACCTTGAAAACAATTCAAAAGTCTACTCAGTGTACACTATTTTGAAAAGAGATGGCAATGCAGTTGGGTCACATCAGGGAAGATAAAACAGGAGTATGCCAATCGGGCCTAAAACAGTTTGCCAGGAGAGGTTACAACTGTGCAGAAACAACAAGGTGTAATATGAAGGGTGAAGTATCCTGCTGGAAACTTAACAATTACACATATGTATAGGCCAAAAGATTCCTAGATTTATTATAAATGTGTTTTTATGAAACATCCATGAAAGGTTACAGAATGCCAATGGTTTATTCTATATAACTGATATTCATGATTATAGGTTTTCTACAGTGTAGGTAACTGTTTATTATAAGTGTAAGAAACTTCTAACGTATTTTGTAAAAATCAAATGGTCAAATGTCTACTTCCAATCTCTGTCCTGTTTTGATTAAAAATATCTTTAAAGAAGCAAAGCAGGATCATTGGCATGTTGTCCGTTTTCTGTGTTCCTACTCATTCTAATTTCAAGATGCACAAAAAGGCACAGTGACTCAATTTGCAAAGGTCACACTGTGGTCTTAGTCAACTATTAACATACTTAAAATACCCCCCCCCCCCAACATAAAAGAAAGTTGCTTAACTTACAGTTAAAGATAAGTGCCAAACATGACATGTGGGTGTAGACTGATTAATCAGATCATGTTTTCTGGATAATTGTGGATCTAAAAATGAAAAGCCCACATGGTATTTTTATAAATATCTCTGTATCTAAAAGTACCATACAATTTTGGAGGGGGCAAAAAATTACAATATTTACTTTTGTTTAATGAGCACTGTTTCATATCACATTTAAAATATATATATATAGATTTAAATCCTCTGAAAGAATCCAGACAGCACTTTCTCCCAGACCTCTGTTTAAATGGGGAAACCAGTCTTCTTGATTAAACCCTTTTGCACAGACACTTACATAGCATTTGTGAGTAAGATTTAATTCACACGTTATGTGCACCATATTGTTTCCATCCATGAGCAAATGTCTTTTTTTGTTGTTGTTGCTGCTGATAAAGACATTCATAACATCAAACATTTCTACACTCCCAAGCAAGCCTGAACTTGTCTATTTGCCTGCAACATATTACTAATGATTTTTTTATGTTTTAGTTTATTTCACACAGTGGGGTGTACGTTATATTCTGATTTCATTTTTGGTCAAACCATCTCATTGGGTTAAGGTAGTCCAGTGCCTACAAACAACAACAACAACACAAAACAACAAGTTATGATGAGAGTGGATGGGGAGGGCGGCACGTGTTCCAACCTGTTCCACACTGTGGTGTTGTTAAGCTGGATGGCTTGGGTGCTGGCGTGGAATCGGGGCAAGTCGGTCAGGACTGGCGAGCTCATGAATCGGGGACGAGGCCGGCGGAAGGAGCCCATCTTCAGTGTGAGCACCCAGAGCAGGGATACGGAGCTGCACGGAGACACGTAGAGTGGAGGGCAGGCCAAGGAGTGCTCCTGCAGACAGAGGACACATCAGAAATCACATGATCCCAGAATTCTGCTTCACAGAATGAACGGTTACACCAGGGGTTCCAACAGTCTGACTCTCAATAATGACTTTTGTCCCTAAATATGAATTATTGCTTATTTTAACAATCAAATCAATCATATGATATCTTTATTGTCTGCAAGGAACTTCATTTGTGTGAATGATGCAATACATACATATCACATAACACAAGTGTCTTCAACACAAAAATGAACATAAACAGATCACATCTTTATATATATATATATATATAAACGTATAGATAGAGTTATAATGTACACAGTTCAAACTACTCGGTCGATTAAAATAAAAGTGTGTAGCTGGTAAACTTGCTATTGTTTGCTCTTGTACTAAGTATGACTGAAGTCTGAAATTTAACAGCATGCATTTTACACGTGGAAATTGCATTGTGAAATTGTGAACGGGACCATAACTTTATTAATTATCCGAATTTTGCATTAAAACGATATAAATTTAACTGAAGCAGGTTTCCATTCAAATCAGTGTATTTTAATACGAGACCAGCTGATTACTATCCAATCCGAAATGCGATTATATTGAGCTGAGCAGGACAATCACAAATGCCGGCGTTAGAGGTAAAAACTGGGCCGATGCAGCAATGAAGGCGCTGTTTACAACGTGGATGAAGATACAGTTACAACAGAAACCGCACAGAGCAGCGCTGCTGTCTGAGGTAAAACTACACGCGTCACACAGGCTGCTTTCGATGGATATCAATCACTCGCCCGACCAACGTAAAAGGAAAATAAAAATGCAAAGATCAGACTTTAAAAATGACAACTAACGGAGAGGAGTCCAGCGAAAAGGTTGCTCGTTTTTCCGAGGAACTCAAGAAACACTGAGCAGCAGCTGGACTGCAGGAGACACAGCGAAGAGACGGACACTTTGAAGTCCTACTGTAATGTGTACTGTATGAGTGTGTGATACACATTTTCAGATTATAAAACTCGGTAGGCTATTGATAACTAATGCATACGATTACTTGTGATTTAATGTAGGTGTCTTACTAAAGTTGCTTCGCTTTCGGGTGGATTGTATAACAGCACTTTTAAACTTGCAGAACCGAAGATAGACATTTGAAAAGGGAAATATATACATTAGATTCCCATTGAAGCAGCAATTTTTTAAATGGTATTAAAAAGCTTCGGCTGCAAAGGGTTAAGATTACTTTCAAAGAAAATATAGAGCCGATCAATAGCATATATATATATATATATATATATATATATATATATATATATATAAAGTTGTGATTATAAATACATTGCATACACCTGTAATCAGACCTATTGTCCTGCGTAATTGGTTCGTTTGAGCGGATGTGTTTATTCCCGGCATGCATTTCGTTTAGGCCGCCTTTTCGCCCGCATATGTGACGCGCTGATGCGAACGGGGTCGCAGCCTCTGGCCTCAGGGCTTCAGCGGTGAAAGATTGAAGAGGCTCATAAAAATAATGTCAGATCTGGGCCTCAGAGATTAAGTCTTTGGGATCACATGGTTAAGAAAGTGGACCTAGGATGGCATTCACTACTTCTCAAAGTGTTACAGTTATTCCAACCAACAAAACAAAATGGAAAGTTTCTTCTTTCACTCGTAGACTAACGGACTAGTTAATTATTCCACATCACCTGACTGCAGTTAAAATGTTTTAATTTTAGTGAAACGCGTTTATTAACGCGTAATTCATTATCATGTCTCTGCCATTCAGCAGATTCTGCGAAACGGCAAATGGATTAATAATGCAAATTAGACCTTTTAAGGCAGTGATGACAGAACGAAAAGTCAAAAAGTAGGCAGCCCTAATTATAACATTGGCTCACTGCAATAACCATATTGCTAGAACAAGGACAGAAATATAGTGCAAAATTGGCTAAAGGAATATAAGTGTGTGTGTCAGTGATTACACTGCAGACACAGGTGTCCAAACAAGCCAACCTCCCCCCGCCCCATCATTACTGCATAGCAGGTTGAGGAAACACGACCAATGGTTCCAGGTTAACTGTGTAACTGTGTACACTCCAAACAGATTTTCAATTATCCAGACCCAAACCTGTGCTAAAGCTGTAGGGTCTTAGTTATTCACAAAGCAGCACAACCCATGCTATCTTTTTCTCTTGGTCATCGTGTTCCAACAGTGCGGAGTATAGGGATTAGTATAATCGGACCACAGGAAAAAACGCCTTCTTTTAAGAAACAATATTGTCTTCCAACAATTCAGAGCATGATAAATAGTAATTATGCCAGAGGGGGAAACCTATAAAACAGCATTTTTCAATCAATACAATATTCTACCACACTGTTTACTGAAATTATTTACAAACTAAATATCCTTACAGGCATTTTGCATTATATATCCCACTGATCATGCAACAGTGCACACTGGTCAACTCTCTAATCCAATTTACTTAAGAAGGTTTATTTATTTTCTTTCAGGGAAACAAATAAGATTAAACAATTATATGTTCTGACTGGATGTCTTGACGCAAGAACTAAAGAGCTGCATGAGGAATTTCAGTTTCTTGCAACTCTTAACTTACAGTAGCTTACAGTAAAAAATCTGCCAAACCAAATGATATAATTATATTCATGCATATATATATTCATGCAATATCCATCCTTAGCAAAGCAAATCTATTATCCAGATGAATTATTGCTGTTCTCAGCAAGCACAGATAAAATAGTGCAAGGCATTGAGGTGAAAGTGGCTAATTACACATAATTCTAACCCACTGATGAATACCATTTCTTGATCTGAAAAATACAGTGTAATTCTGAAACTACTCACCATGCACTCTAAAGGCAGGTTCTGTTTTGTGGCTTACCGGTTTCCTGTAATACCAAATGAAGCTTAGAGTGGTTTATATATAACCTACAACCCCAGGTTCACAGTAAACTGAACTGAACAAGATCAACACTGGATTGGGCATGAACAAGGAGACCTCCACAGAAATCAAGCAATGCTATCTGGTATGTTTGAAGAGGTTTGCGAACCCCCCAAGGTTGAAACAGATGGATTGATCCAGTTTACTTCACAAAAGTGTAAATCGCAAATTAAATCACCAAAAGACTGGTGGTGGTTGTAGAGAGGGCACAGTTTTGGCAGTGGTTAGTCCTCAGGTTTTAAATACAGTCGTTTGTGAAGACCTTAAGATGCCTATGTGACCATTTCTAATTAAATGTCACCAAATGTTAATGTTGCTGGTAGAGTGAAAAACAACCGCAGAGGCTTCTGCACACATGCATCACTATAACCACCTCAACGCAATCACTATGTTCAGCGCTAACCCACCACACGCCTCACTGCACCTCGGCTCCATGTTCGATAAACAGGAAAAGTCACACTGTAAGCCCGGCTGTCATTGCTGACTCACTGCTTACCACATTGCCAGTTTCTCACACCATCACCCCACCAGGACCCAGCCCTTACTGCTCACAGCTTTATCTCCACTGGGCTTGGACTGGCTCCATCTACACCCACACCCCCCCTTCACACTCCTCCAGCAAGAGTGCACACTAATCAGGCGCAGTAACCCAGAATAACCAACCGCCTTGAAACACAGCAACGTTTGACACTGCTGCTTCCATCCAGGGATACTTGCATTAATCAGCATGATGGGTGAGAAAGGGTTGTGACAAATGTGTTTTGCAGCAACCGTTTGCAATGAAAACTATTTCTAAATGTATATATTAAAGCAGCTGCTGTTTTGATAAAAAATGTTGGACCTTTTTCGATCCATTGCTTGATGAAGCCTCCCCAAGATATCTCCACTTGTGTCTCTTTTGCAGCTCCCACTGGCACAATTTATTATTTTATGTGGTCTTCTTCTAGGTCTTTTTCCTTCTCTTGTGATCCATTCTATTTTGTCTGTTCTTTCTGCAATGTGTCTGGCCCATTGCTATTTTTACATTTTCTCTTTCAAAGATGTCACATACTTTTGTTTATTCTGGGATACATGTTTTATTTTTTCGGTCTCGTTATTCCAAGCATGCATCTTTTCATGCTCCTTTGTGTCGATTCCAGGTTCTGTGTCATTGTATGTGTTTCAGGAATTCAGACAGCCCCAACAGACTTACGTAGTGGAAGGTAAATAAGAGTTTATTTTTGGCCTAGACTTGCATGATTAAGGAAACGATGACCAATTCAATCAATTCAATATGTAGGTTGAAACACAATCATTAACTGAAACAGAAACAGCTGTGTAGGAGGAATAAAACTGGGTGAGGAACAGACAAACTCAGCTAACAAGGAGAGGTTGCTGAAGACAGTTTACTGTCAAAAGTCACACCATGGCAAGACTGAGCACAGCAACAAGACACAAGGTACTTATTCTGCAACAGCAAGGCCTCTCCCAGGCAGACATTTCAAGGCAGACAGGGGTTTCCAGATGTGCTGTCCAAGCTCTTTTGAAGAAGCACAAATAAATGAGCAACGTTGAGGACCGTAGATGCAGTGGTCGGCCAAGGAAACTTACTGCAGCAGATGAAAGACACATCATGCTTACTTCCCTTCACAATCTGAAGATGTCCAGCAGTGCCATCAGCTCAGAATTGGCAGCAGGTGCTCTGAACTGATGAGTCAAAATGTGAAATATTTGGCTGTAGCAGAAGGCAGTTTGTTCGCTGAAGGGCTGGAGAGCGGTACACGAATGAGTGTCTGCAGGCAACAGTGAAGCATGGTGGAGGTTCCTTGCAAGTTTGGGGCTGCATTTCTGCAAATGGAGTTGGTCTCCTCAATGCTGAGAAGTACAGGCCCCAAATTTATTCTGCAGCATGACAATGACCCCAAACATACAGCTAAAGTTATTAAGAACTATCTTCAGCGTAAAGAAGAACAAGGAGTCCTGGAAGTGATGGTATGGCCCCCACAGAGCCCTGATCTCAACATCGAGTCTGTCTGGGATTACATGAAGCAACTGAGGCTGACTAATTCCACAGAAGAACTGTGGTTAGTTCTCTGAGATGTTTGGGCTAACCTACCTGCCGAGTTCCTTCAAAAACTGTGTGCAAGTGTACCTAGAAGAATTGATGCTGTTTTGATGGCAAAGGGTGGTCAAATCAAAAATGGATTTGATGTAGATTTTTCTTCTGTTCACTCACTTTGCATTTAGTTCATTGATAAATATAATCTATTAACATGTCTTTTTGAAAGCATTCTTACTTTACAGCATTTTTGTCCACACCTGCCTAAAACTTTTGCACAGTACTGTACATTGATCAAATACTCTTCTCTATGGGCAAACTGGTAGATTTTCTTTCAGTAGCATGCTGTTTCATCCAAATGCACTCCATCGCAATTTACTCTTCTTTAAATTTATTTCATATGATCTCCAACTGCACTGATTTGTTGTCCAAGGAAGACATAACAAACCTGCTTGATGGATAGATTGAGTCCATGGGCACAATGATCAAAGTGCATTTTTATATTGAGTTAAGTGCTTGTAATTAAATAGAGAGATATATGCAGAGATGAACAATGCATGTAATGTTTTCTAATATCTAATATTTTCTGGATTAGTTGCAGCTTGCACTTGTGATTTCTGGTATTACATGAAGTGGTTTCAATTCATTTGAAGGGGAAAGACTACTGCGCATACAGCATTTGAAGAACGCTGCTAAATGCATCGATCTCAAAACCCAAGGCCGTGCATGGGAACACCATGTATTAAACACACGCACTCGTGCACACACACAAACCGCTAACCATGAATTGCATTAGGTTTGTTTTGATGCTAGCTAGTTCTCTAAATAACTACTTTAATAGGAAGTAAGAACTGTTGTTTTGCTGTACAATAATAAAGTACATAGCACACAAATTACAATAATTTTGAAATGTCTTTCCCATTCTGATTTATTTGATGTTCACACTAATGCTGGATTGGAATTACATTATCTTTGGATATGTTACCACTGCCATCCACCGGAGTCAGTCTTCATGTCTGAAAAGGGTGAAAGAGACAGGTTCTACTGACAGCCATGCAGAGCAAAGGAATGGGATATAATGCCTGAAGATTTCAGCCCAATCTTTAAAGTCTGACCTCATGTGACCTGGCTACCAATTCTGGCCAGACGGAGTGGTCTTATCTGCTAAACTCCCTCACCCCACATCTGGACAAAAGACCAAATTTAAAACTGCCCAACTGATTCTCATCAAATACATCAAAGTTCAGCAGCAAGGGCTTAAAAGTACTTAAGTGCACTCTCCTAGGCACGTGGTCAGTGCTATTCCCCTCCAGTCTTAATTCTCTGACACTAAATATATCCAAATGTGTTCGCAGGATTAAGTGTATACACGTGGAGGCATGCCCAGTACATCCTAAGAAGTGGCCACTCTTGCTGCCAAGGAGAGCCCTATAACTGCAATATTATGTCACCTCTTAAATTTTAGCTTCTGTGTGTACGCACACTGAGCTGCATACACAGTTTCTCTCTGAGATCATAAAGTCCTCGCAAAACGCTTCCACCAACACTGCCCAAAATGGGTCACCCTCCCCACGACTTCACGACTCTGGGAATGCTTTGATCTGGCCCCATGTGCATGTAGATGTCACTACTCTCACACAGAGTGGGCCTGATTTGCAAAGCATTTTCTAATCAGTAGGGCAGTAGGTCTGTTTATTCGATTTACCGTAACATATGTAAAGCTTATCTTCTCATTAAAAAGGATTTGATATTGATTTGAATAAAAATGGCATTTGCATTAAATTTGGTGGTTTCACTCCATAGTAAATCATTTAGATTGAAATTGGGATCAGTAGGTGTTCTGGTTTGGGAGTTATAAGCAACAGAAAGTAACCGATTTTCAATTACTCTTTATGTCTATCCAAATAAAATGTTAAATCGCAAAGACTATAGTGCACCTAATGCTATTCGCTTTTAATTTGCTTCAAATTGGTGCTTTAAAGCAAACAGCTGATGGGGTGCCAAAACCCAAGGAATGGATACACTCGGATTAAATCAAAACCGAGCTTCCATTCACAAATAACCAGCCGGCTACTAAAAGTTTATTTTTGTCTTCAAGAAGCTTCATACTTCTGTCATGAAGGCCTGGCGTTCCATTTTGACATTGGCAGCTGGGAGGGATTTTTTTTTTTAATCCAGGCAATTGTCAATAATTATATAACAGTTCAATGGGAGAGTGTTTGACTAAATTAAACACAAATATAAAGTGGTGACAACAAAATGCTGTTGACAGTCTTTGAAAAGATTTAGTACATCTATATAACAAAAGCTCAGTTTTGGAACAGTGCACTGGCAATGGATAAACAGCCAACTGAGTCAGAGACACAAGCCAACTTGGTCAAGGAGGGATTCTCCCCTAATTATGCTCCAGTCTAGAACTTGCAGGCCTTGGGTTTCAAAAGTTATAATAACACCATACTTTTTTTGCACGCTTACTTATTATTATACAACGGACACTTTTTCAGAACACTGAGCCAATAAGCCTTTTGCATCTTCTTTGCAAAAAATGTAAACAAACTTTTTCCTCTTTCTGTGTCCTGCACAGTGATCCCCAGCCTTTGTCTGCTTTAACCTGGTTGCCAGGCAACACGGAAGAAGTATTTTGTGATCCTTGCTGTTTGGCAGAGAAAATTTAAATAAACAAAGCCGTACTGTGTAGTGCTCATGTGCACCTCCTCTTCCCTCCAAAACTACTGAACAGTTTGGGTTGAAGAAGCATGGATTGGTATCCTATTGCTCCCAGCAAATTGGGTGGCTAATTTCAGAATATCTGGATACCAACATAAGGTGCTTAGATTAATTTCTAAATTACTCTGAACAATCTATGTACACAATTCAAGACACTAGCTCACCACCCCTAAAGTTTTCAGATTTCTATTGTGGACACGAGCTAGTTCTGCTCTGGCTTTAGAGCGCACACAAAAAATGAAAGGATCTGAATGGTAGAGAAATATAGATTACATTTATGTTAAAGGAAAAATTGATGTAGTAACTAAGTACCCACCACTAACAAAATTCAAGACTTCAGCTGGGCCGAAAACTGGTGGAAAATCCCTGGTTCTGGAGGGCTATGGTTCTTAGAGGTTTGCTGGGCTCTCTTCAAATCCCCACCTGCTATCAACCTGGACAAAATGCTGAAGTGGTTCAATTAAGCAAATTGATAGTTTAGATAAGTCAAGTGAGAGCTTAGCTTATAAGACTCTGTAGCCCTCCAGGACCTGGGCTGCTCACTGGTGATATAATACGCTTAATTTGTGATTAATTACAATTGCAGTGTGTCTGAAAGGGACTGTCTGTGACATCGAGGTAAGCTGTAACCCAAGGATTCTGTGTAGTTTGTCTAAACAAGTGCACACCAGTTTACGCAAACCAAAACCAGTCAAACTCTCCCATGATCCCTCACTGCAGCATACAAGCAGCATGCAGTTCTTAAAGTATGCCAGCTCTCTGGCTGATCCCTACAAAGTTCAATCAGGGCTCAGTAGTAGATCTCTCACAGTGCAACACAGAATGGGCACCCTGAATGTGGCATCTGTGCAGGATTATTGGCTGCTTGTGTCCCTTAATGGTCAAGACAATGCAAAAGAGAGGTACAAAAAAGTGAGTGGGCACAAAATGATAGTTTTTTTTTTAGCATCATTTATTTTTATTATTTTGCTGTGCCAAGGCTAGGGATTTTCTTATTGTAAGGTGTGCAGGTTTATTAATAACCATTTTACCACAGGTTTTACAATACATAAGTATCTTAAAGGTAAAACTGAACCTATCCACCCACATAAACATTGGTGTAGCAGGTAGGATATTAAACCTACAACTTCAGTCTGACATTTATTTTCCACACTTGCTTGTGCTAGTAAAATACATTAACATAATTCCAAGCAAATATATGTAGGACCTAAAATAATCTATATTCCTTGACTGAATTGTAAAACATATAAAATGTAACATTAACATACCAGTTGGCAGAAAAAGCAATGATGACCAATTTCTTACTGATGGTTTAATAATCATATCTTAACTAAATAGAATGCAGCACAGGATCAGCACAAAACAGGGCAAATAGGCCATTATTCTGAGGTTAGTGATAGCTCTCTGGTTTCATAAAGGAAAGCGCCACAAAGGTTTCAAAAGTAGAACTGCCCAACAAATGGCACAAAATGAGCCTGTAACAGAGGTTATATAGGGAGATAGCAAAGAATTTGCTGCAGAGCTACACAAAACGTCAAAAGAAATTTAAAACTTTACAAAGCAGTCTGTGTTTTGACAGCAGTAAGCATGCATAGAAATTGCAAAACACAGACAAAATGTACTCTCTTATTATTACAGTGTGCTGCCACATTAAACTGGCAGCCTCAAAAAGTGGAGTTATCCAGTATTCCCACGTCACTATATTCCAATCTGCCTGGGTGTCTGTGCTGGGCCCTTCGAGACGCTGATGCACAACACCAACCTACGAGATACTGCAGTGTTGGAGTCTGCTATGTGTTGTGCACAGTATTTTACCACAGTCCTATGCTTTCTATGTATTATCAGATTCCATTGTTGTCTTGCAAAACTTTTTTCTAGGCAATTTTCCTACCATGCAAATTGATTCATATCTGTTAATCAAATTACAGTGGCTTTTTGTTTTGTAACATTAAACACACTAAAGAATGTTTGAAGACAGATATGTCTCTGGGCACACAAGATTGTAATCAGACACTTCTGCCAATGTAGAACGTGTTAAAACAGTGCTGAAACTTTCTGAGTTTGGGGAAGCATTTGTTTCTCTTTCAACAGACTGTGCCTCTCTTTGAGTATTGTTTAAACAGACAGATTGTTCCTTCTAATTGTACCTTTGAACTCTGCATAATGTTGCATTCCCAAAACCATATGAATTAACTCATAAAAAGTGGAACATGCCATCAGCTTGCATGAAACACTCCATACAAATTTAATTTTACAGCAGCAAAACCTCCAAGAAGTATTAAAATCAGACACTGTCATTTTAGGCATCGTGCCCAGCCAAGTCAATGAAACATTGTGTTTTTTGTTTTTGTGGATGTTAGAACTTCCCATTCTGCTTGGTCCCCTCACTGAATCAACAAAATGACACAAAACCATATTGCTAAGTAACAATCTTAGTCCACTACACTATCATAAAAATATCCTTGCACCAAATCTTGACTAGCTAATGGATTCTGGGTTCATCAGGATTGTCACCAGCTACACGAAGATCCAAGACTAAAACTAAAATGAATGCTGATTCCATTCACATAAGAAAACCATCATTCAATATTCAGTTCAATGTCTTCATACAGGATTCTACATTCTTGCACTGAGGTAAGGGTTGTAGGATCAAGCTATTCAGAAACTGCTGAAGCAGATTCCCTGAGACCCTTTGCAACTGGATGACATGGTCTGATTAATGAGCTACTAGCTACCAAACTAGAAAGACACATTTTGTCTCTATTTGCGACCTTTACTGTGTTCTTCAACAAAAGGAGCAAATGCTTAGTTTAGGTTACCTTTGAGGTCTTACACACACAACTTGTGTTCCTGCAATTCTAATTCTAACTAATTGTAACATTGGGACTAAACATTAAGAGGCCATTGATGGTCTCCACAGGTCCTCTTTGCTTTTCAGTAGCATGGTCTTCAGCAGGTCAATCCGGTGTGAGGTTTTCCGGAAACAGGAGAGCGGTACTATCCTGGGAAAGCACTGCATCAGCTGAGAAATTAAATTAAAGAGACACACACGCAAAACAAGCTGGAAGCGAGCATCACTCGTATGTGCGGTGTTGTCTATCGCACATATGCTTATCTAGATATTCTTAGTTTGACACACATAGGTAGAGCGTGATCCCGCCCCCGCCCTGCGCCCAGTGAAGCGCATGGCATCACTCATCTCCAACGTGTTCAATCTGCTGTCTGTCTGCACAGCAAACGTATCGTACTGGATAAAAACTACTTTTCTTCCTCTTTCTTTGAAGTGTTCGTTAGCCGGATATACAAACATAACACCATGAAATGTCTTTAAAAAAGAAAAGCAAAACGCATGCACTCACGGAATCGGTAAAACTTTGTTGAAAATGCATTACCACATTTCACTAAGAAATAACGTTTCACCCCCGGTGCATAGCCTAGAAGACGTTTATCTGGGTTGCTGTCCAACACACTACAGACCCAACACGTTAAATATGTCCTAATCCGAGAAAACATGTTCTTGTTTCAACTGTTACGGAGGCGATATTTGATACATTGTTGCAAATGAATCATCCATCCCAATAGCAATTTCGAATCGCCAGAAAGGGAAGTTTTGTTTCTTTGTTTCTTTTAAACCGCTCCGCGTTTCAATGATGTAAAAAGTAACGCACACGTTATAGCCCCGTGTAAATCCGTGAGAGGAGGGGGTTTCAATTCTGCCCCCCGTAACGAGTACTTCGCCCATCTAGCAGCATCACTTCTGCAAAACTGAGAACTAAAATTGAACGGAGAGCAATTATGGGCACAGCGGTCTCTTGGTGTGTCCCTTTCAGAAAACCATGCATTAAAATATCTTGAGCTCCCGAATATAAAAATAACAACAAAGTAAACAAGATTAAAACAAAAAACAAAAACACGAAAACTTCAAATGCAAAACGGAATTAAGTACAACTTACCGGCAGTTTTCTTCATAACGTTTCCATACTGGATGTGTTTCTCCTCTCGTAAGAGAGCCGAGCTCTGACCGCAGCCTCAGCCAGTCCCTCGCAGGATCATGCCGGTCGCCGAGATGACTGTCCAAGCAGAGGAAGTTCTCCGAGCACAGCTCTACTCTACCGATGCACCGACGTGTAAAGGAACTGGCAGTTATTCAGCCAGTAATGTCAAATGTGCAAATGTCATCTGATGATTTAAGGTGCTCTTGCGCCTTGAATAACGTTTAATGACTCGCAAAACATAATGCTCCGTCCACTCCAGCCACCCTACCCCCTGCATCTAAACCGTGCTCTCTGTTTCATTATTCATGAGTATTCCCTTTTTAAAGTCTATTTGCGTGATTGCACGTAGACCGAAGCTCACTGATGCTCAAACTGATACTTCCTTGTAGTGATCTGCACCCACTTTGAACTGATTCATTTATTATAACAAATCAAGGTCCGCACGTTGCCTTCAAACAGTGACGCCATCGCGTTAAAATATGCAATCTATACAACCTGCAAGTTGCAGACATAATGTTGGAATCTTATCAAATGTACAATGTGGGATTGTGATTTGAATTTTGTGTGTGTGTGTGTGTGTGTGTGTGAAAGTGCCTAAAAGCGATGTTTGCCGCCAACTGGTCGAATAAATACATACATTAAAAATAATATAAAATAGATCCAAAACAAAAGGTTTTCCTGGTCCAATGCTATTACGACTGGAAGGCCAACTTAATCGCACATGTCATTCCAACAGAAGTTGTCAGAGTGTATGAGATGCACCACCGATTCAAATAGATCCTTCCAACTGCATTTTGGTCATCAACATATAAAATAGGGTGCACTTTACACAGAGGGTAGTGGGTGTGTGGAACAAGCTCTTTAGCAATGTTCTTGAAGACATAGGATCAGGCAAAGCACTATACTGTTTTTGTGCAGTAGTGAGAGATATGGCATTATTGTCAAAGTAATTGACAGGTATTTTGTTTCATGACCAACAACAGTTAAATGGAAACAAGAACCATAGCTTGTCCCTGCTAATAACATAATCAAGAATATTACCTCTCTGACCCTGGGGGTTTTAGTGTTGTAGTGTTTTTGTCAAAATAGAGAAATATCAATCATAACAGAAGAGGTAGCATGCAAAGCCCTATAATCCAAAAGTTTATTACATTTCCCCCTTAATCCCTATGTTGTGAATTTTTCCCACGTGTTTTTTGGTGTTAGCAACCAATGGCAAACACTGCAAGAGTGCTTATGACTTTAAAGTTGAACTGGAAAAAAAAATAATCCTTTGTAATCCATAGTTTTTGAGAAAGTAATTAAACAAGTCTTCAGTGTAAACTGAGAAAGCTACAGAAGGTGGGGGTGAAATTTGGATATGGAAAGCTAAATCTGTCTGTTCCCTATTAGTAGGGCAACTTCATGACCTCATAACCCATGTGAGGCAGGACAGGTTTAAAAATACATTTTAATACAAGCATCAAACCTTTTGCAAAAGTTATAATGAGAAACACAATTAAAATGTAACTATTTTAGGAAATAACAAAACAAATGCACTAACAGAAACCTTTTAAACTGTGAGTGAATGACAAATACCAGAAGAAGCCAGAGAAAACTGTTCTGTTAAAACTGTAAATCTGTTCACTCCCTTCTGTTTCTGTTAATAACTAGAGTGGAGTTTCCCTGCAGTGACACCAAGGGAAATAGTACAATAATGAATAATAAAGACAGCCACTGCTGACATGTGGGTACATATATAACTAGGTATTTGAAAGAGGAAGTTATTTTGCTGTTTATGAAATCAGATATGTTAGAAGTGTATGAGGTTAGATAATGTTCACACAATGTAAGATAATTGTGGGCACTATAAAATGGGCAGAACTGTAATACTTGTCATGTTAAAATAACGGGTATCTGCTTTATTTACATTTAATACCATGTTAAGCATACAGCACATTTTGGTGGATCACTTAATCTATTTCTATTTCACAAAGTGCCTTTTCATTTCTCACAGCACAGTACAAAGCCAAGGGTCTTAGGTAACTATGAACCTGAAGTGAACTACAAATAAAAGTACCCACGGATGAAGTAAAGTAAACATAATAAATGTCACATACGTAAGTATAGGCCCCAGGCCCCACACCCATTTTTAGGATTTGGAATTTAATATACCAGCCTTCATATGCCTTCATTTAATATACCAGCTTTTGAAGTAGTGATTGTTAATCAACTTAAGGTCACTGGATTTATTCCTGTGGTGAACACAGGAGAGATATAGGCGACTTAAATGTGTCTTGTGAAATCTCTCACTAGCCACAAACCTCTATTGCACACTGCAAGACCATGTTGCACACAGTAGAAAAGTAGCACTGTAGAGGTGATTACTGCAGCTGACATTATTCACACAGCACTTGGGTACCCTGTAGGTACAGTCAGCATAGCTGCTCAGTACGCTGAGGAAACCCTGACTGAATCAAGCCCACCCAACACCAGGAGGCAATTGCATGCCATCCTGACTCAGCTGGGTGTGACACAGTCCAGATTAAAACCAGCACTCTCTGTAGTCTAAGGCCTCAAATTGTACCCCAGGTGAAGGTTTTAACTTGGTGAATTTAACAGTCAAGTGCTGGCTGTGACATTCAACAAGAAATTGTAAATGTTCACAACTGGGTTTGAATTAACCTTTCCTGGCAATAGAAGACACAACGGCTTTGAAAAGAGCACTGTGGTCATTTGACACAAGGTCTCATAGGTGGAGCTGTGTACAGGCACACAGAAAAAAAGCAGAGGGTGTGACATTTTGACCTGCCTTACACATTCCTGCTTTCCACTTCTAAAAGCAAAGAACATTCCATAACACATACTTTAAAAATTGAAGAGCCACCCGGTAGTGTGATGCCTCTGGATTTCTGAGGTGCTGCATTTGACTGCAGTATTTCAATTGCATCCGAATATATTTTTGACTATTGTCATTTATTTATTCATTTATTTTACTTTCTGGGCAACTGCAAGTGCAAAGCAATCAAGGTGTTGGTTGCTGACTATCAATACACCAGGCACACCACGTATCCCCCCACCCCCCCACCACCACACCAGAACAGCACTCTTTGGGTTTGTTACAATTATTTGCTTTATTCATCAAGTTTGCCTTGCCCCTATTTTCACAAACAGCATTGTGAGAATATCGAATGCTCACATGCTTGTATTTCTCACGAAGCTCTCACTGGACTCCCCAAGCACAGATGCTCCTGGAATGACTCACAATCTTCCAGTCTGTCCAGATCCACTTGACTTTACACCGGAGATGTCATAACTGGAACCCCACCAAGCCACTGAAGCTAACTAAATATTTCAAAGGCAATTAAAAGAAGAAAAGGTCACCAGAAAACCTACTTTGCTGTAAATCACAATGACCTGAACAGCCCATGATTTAATCAAAGGGGGTGAAGTATGCCGATACCTAACATGTCATATATTACTGCAAATAGAATGGAGACACACACAAAAAAAGGCAATACCATTAAAAAATATGTTTTTAGGCAGAACAAAAACAAAGTATATATTTAGATGGCTTCTAATGCCTCAGCTACCTTTGGGACAGCTAACTTTTCAATGGGAACAGATTAGGAAAAGGTGACCATGAAATGACATCGCCCGGTTAATAATTAGTCAGGTGTTATCACTACACAAGGCTTTATGATATGATAGCACAATCCGCCCCTCTCCATCACCAGCACTACCATATATCTGTGCCTAAAAATAAATTAGCAACATTTTGTTAAATGGTAAATGATTGTCGTAAAAGAAGATGTATTATTCTTAGCGTTTATTTCAACAGATGCGGTATTCTTCAATCTAGTCAAGTTACATATCACATTGCTCGAATTTTTTAAATAGAAGTGGTGATGTCTCATGTGCTGAGAAGGTGGTGGGAAGGGAAGACAGAGGTTTATATTGATGTTTTAACATAGAGTATTTGCGAGAAAGTAGTAGGGAACCTAACCACTATGTACATTGGACCTGCTGGATTCAAGCTATGGGCAGCCATTTTCATTTCAATTTCCTGATCTTTAAATTGAAAAATTTTCTGCCTGAAATACCCTGCTTTAGGTCTGTCACCAGTTATTAATGTGCCAACACATACAAGTAATAATTATATTATATCAGGGGCAAAACTGGTTCAATTCCAGACCATTGAAACAGCTCACCTAAATTAAAATGGTACATTATTATTGTTGTTGTTATTATTGTTCAACTTATTCATCCATTTACATATTGACTTATTTATTTATCTTTATTATTTGATTGTATTAGATTTGGTCTCATTAAAAGTCCTGCTATACCCTTGGCAACATGCGGTCTCTCGGGTCATGCAGTTCAGGAAGGAACAGCTGCTTTCACCAGATTTCATTCCCCCACCCCTCCCATCATTAAAACACATTAGAAGTGAAAATGGGCCTTTTCTGACAGATGGCTTCCCCGGTGTTGTGAAATATTTTGTGTCCCCTGGAATTTCTGTACTCCCCCATCCCGCCACTGCCACCAATCCTGACACAAATATCCAAAAGGCCAGGGCCAAATGTTTAACCATGAACCACCTTCTGCCTTCAGGTAGATTTTTAAAATGTAGATACGACAATTATATAATATAATATTGTAGTTTCTGCTCTATATCAATAACCCCTTGCTACCACTGAATGCCCTGTCTTTTGTACTTGTTTTTTGCTTGTGAACTAATCTTTATTCTTTACATATGACCTTGAAGGTATACCACATCAAGTCTGATCTGAGTAGGCTGACTGACTTGGAAACAGCCCTCCCAGACCCTAATAGCTCCAGACATACAGTTTTGGCATTCTTTCATTGAAATGCTGAAAGAAACACATTCAGCCCTGATCACACTGAGGGGACAGAAGTTTATGAGAGGTATACACAAGGCACTTGTACACATAGAGTTGTAGGTATGTTGAACAAATAACCTAATTTGTTGTTCAAACCTATTCCTTTAAGAATCAGCATGGATCAAATTGGAATTTGTAAATTGCATTATGCTTTGAACTGTACTGTATTCTTGCACTTTGTATAGCTCTTATGCTTTGTAAGTCGCCCTGGATAAGAGCGTCTGCAAATAAATAAATAAATAAATAAATAAATAAATAATCAATAAACTACAATAGGAACTCTGGTCCTTGAGGGCTGAAGTGTATTCAGGTGATTTCACATTTGCTTAATTTTTCACAAAATGCCTGGAAGTCTTTTTATATGGACGCTGTTAAGGGTACCAATACAAAGTTGTAAACAGGGGATCTCCTTGGCTTGGAGACTTCTGCTTGACAAGTTTGCTGGCTTGAAAGATTTATTCAGAAGCCCTCTCTCTAATTTGCAATCTTTGTTATGTTTTTGTTTTTTCTCAAATTGCTGCTCAGTATATTCATAACAGATGTCTGGAGGATGCATCTTGTCCTGCTCAGACCTTTATTTCACAGAACTCCTAGAGCTACACATAGGTGAAGGTACTTTAGGAGAGGAGGTATTCTGGACCTGGAACAAAGCCATAGTGCCTTGGCAACTGAATAATATCTGTCCGGCCAGGAACATCAAGGCGCTCAGGAATCTCTGCCATTAGAGCAGGACTTCCCAAAAGGAAACTCACATCTAAACTTAGGTTTCCTCACTCACAGGAAGCTGGAATCCAGTCAGCTTTCGACACAGAGACAGCAACCTGGCTTGTGTGTGTGGGGGGAGCAATATCCAGTTTTCTAAAGAGACAGTGAAATGACTTGCAGTGTAGGTGGGATAATGTTACACACACCGGGTCAGGTTTGGCCCAAATCTTTGGTTGGGAATGCACTGCCCTCCCAAGATTAAGTGGCAATGACCAACACCAAGCACAGACTGCACCCAGGTGCTCACTATGGTAAGGTCCTATGGTACTGAACAATGCATAATATAAGGCTGAAGACACAATCTCAAGGAAATACACAGTTATGTGCATACACCAGTCAACCTTATTTGTCTTTGCAAATGCTGTTATAAGCATCCCCTTTTTCAGAATCGAGGATCTGGGCTCTGTCAACTTACCTTGGGTGTGTAATAACACCCTCTTGAAGGTGGCAGTAGTGTAGTAGAGTGATTACTGACATGGTCTTGTAATGGAGGATTGTGAGGTAAGATCTTCTTACTTCTTACCCTTGAGCTAGGATTTAGCCCAGATTACTCCAATAAAGCACTATTAATGTTGTTGTTTTTTCCAAACAGTCTTATTTAAAATGTTTCTATTTTATGTTTACAGCTGATAGGTTACAATTTGCTGTTGAAGATTATGTACCCATGTGTAAATGTGGTAAAGGTTGCTATAAGTTACCAGATGGAGAAGAGGCATAAAGGAAAAACAATCCCTCTTTTATGTGGTTTACTCCTACACCTAAGGACATTTTTCAATCTGAATTATTGGACAAACATGAGTATTCACACAAAGGAAATACAGATATTCAAGCCAATCCTTCCACAGTCATTTTACAACTATTGGCAGGCATTCATTCTCCACGATTTTGACCAAAACAAAAGCCTTTTCAAATGCACTTCAGAAAGATATTAAACTGGAAGAAGACTGTAAAAACAAAAGTTATACATTTTAGGAAAAACAGATGAAAGATTGACTAAATATGTTTTTAGATTATTTTGTGTTCCATTAGAATTATTATAAATAAATACATAATAAAATGTATTAGAAAACCTATTAAAAAACGGGAAGCTTCACGGTCATGGGGTTTATTATTATTATTATTATTATTATTATTATTATTATTATAGTATCAGAGTTAGCCTACTATTTAGTTAAAAAGGCTAAGAAACATGGATGCAGGTCTGGGGGAAAAACGGTAACCTAAACATAGTTAACATACATTTTTACAGAGATATCTATTTTATAATAAAATACCCTGTTTGTATGTTGAAGATATTTACACTTCCTACTGCATCATGGCTGTAGTTGTACTTGTTATAGGTAATGTTATGGGCTACTAATGTGTTAACAGCACTGTTTACTCTCTTTTCAGTGATATGAACTATTGATAGGCAGATTATTTGTTTTACTGTTTTACTACTAAAGCAATGCAAATCTTTCAGGAGACATTTCAGATATGCACATGACCAATCAAAAGTTGTTTGGGATTTGTACAAAAATGCAGGCACCTTGTAGAAAACGGGTTTTTGACAGTTAATTGATTATTTGCGCCCTCTACAGGCCAATGCTATGGTTGCACACAAATTAGCTCCAATACACAAATAGCTGAACGCTGACATCAGTTGAAAAAAGCGAGGGCATTAAACATGCACGTTTTGTGTATATATTTGGCACATTATGCAAAAAGCACACATTTTATAACACAGAGCAATCGTTTTCACGGCATCTTCTTTCGTGCAAGGATACAAACGTACAGTAACTATATGCAGCTTACATTATTATTCAATGCTGACCATAAATACATTTCCCAGGAGCCTCGGGTTTGGACTGCGAACACGTGCCTCGGTCACATGGGTGTCGAGACTCAAGGGGGACAGTGAACATGGCGGCGCTCACACAGGCCCGTTTCCTCTCTCTGCAGCTGCTGCTGAAGGTACGTCTCCGCACAGATGATTATCTCAGGTGGTCGTTTGCTTGATTTCGTTAGGTCTCTGGATTTAATTGAGGCAGAAGCGCGCAAATATTAAAATGACACGAGTGTGTTTGCGTCTCTGCAAAGATATGCATACTGCTGCCTGTGGTTTCCTGATTCATTTCCCCTTGTACAATAATAATAATAATGGACTAGGATGTAGTCTTCTTTAAAATGAATTGGAAGGCAACAATAACAACCTTATCTTCTGTATTTCTGCTTAACGATTAATATTACACTGGATTAGCTGTGAAATTTCAATGCGAAAATGATCCAGTCAGTCAGATTTACCTCCTAAACCGAGTCAGAACAGTTTTAGCGTCAGCTATACAGTTAATGCAATGAGTATACCCCAAAATACGTGTTTTTCTTGTACTTATTTTGAATATATTGTAATTGTGTGACTGTCCTTAGGTATATTTATCTGGCTAATGTTGCAATCGTTTAACAACAGAAGTACCATGTGGTTTTATCTAATGCGATGAACAAGCACTGCAGACGTTGTGCAGGATAACAGTACATGCCACACATCCACAACCGTCACCAGAAAGTGTTATTCAGTAAATAATGGCTTTCATTTACATTTGTTTAACTATACATCATATTTGGTACTAGTGTGTAGGAATACTATGGTTTCGAATTAAGAATGTGAATTATGTTATATGCAGCTCTGGAAAAAATTGAGACCACTGCAAAATTATCAGTTTCTCTGGTTTTACTATTTATAGGTATGTGTTTGGGTAAAATGAACATTTTTGTTTTATTCTATAAACTACTGACAACTAAAAATATTAATGAAATGGAATGACTGCCATACAGGTAGAGATGCTGATTTAAGAAAAAATTGCAGTGGTCTATTAATTTTTTTCAGAGGGGTGTCTCTCTCATATATATATACATGTATGTATGTGTATGTTTGTTTATATAATGTGTGTGTGTATATATATATATATATATATATATATATATATATATATATATATATATATATATTACACATATAAACAAACATACACATACATACACACACAGAGAGAGAGAGAATCGCAAAAAGATCTTGAACATGTTGAGTGAAGAGAGATGAAATGCTGTCAAAACACCAAATCAAGAGTAAACTGTATTCAGCTGTGCTAAAATATAAGGAAACATTATTGAAGATGTAAGAAAGTTTAACAGGACCCTAATTAAAGAAATCATAGAAAATAATGGGAACATCAAAAATTCAAAACAACGCCTCCAAATATGAGAATGAAATCATTGCCCTGAAACTTGATGATGGCACAACAATACAAAACTGAGATGTGATTATCAGAAGAGTGGAACAATTCTGCAAACCTATATAGTAGTGATGACTGCAGTGAAGAAGAAAAAGAAGGTCTTCATTTCAACAACCCTCAGATGCAAGCAAAAAACTGGAACCTCAGTCTTCCTTGGATAACAAATCAGTGCAGATGGAGATATTATGGAAGACATCAAAAAAAGAACAAAAATGGGGTGGGGGGGCATTAGGAATAAATGACATGCTGTTGAAAGGAAATCTACCCATTTGCCTGAAAAGAAAAGTATTTGATCAGTGCATACTACCAGTGCTCACAAACCTGGTCACTAAATCCAACGTTACTGATACTGCTGATGATGCAAAGAAGCGTGTGTGTGTGTATATATATATAATATATAATGTGTGTATGTTATATATGTGTGTATGTTATATGCATATGTATGAATTATTCTTAATAAACTGTTGATCCTGTCAGGCTTCCTCCAAAGAGGTGGTGAGGCAGCTGTTTCAGGAGAGCTTCCCTTCTGCAGCTGTAGAGTCGAGGAGGCTGATTGACAGTGCAGCGGGGAGTCTGTCGGTCACCACAGAGGAGGCTCAGCAGGTAAGACTTTCATTTGCTGCCTATTTGGGCCCACCTGTGAATAAAACCAAGGAGAGCAGGATAACAATGTGGGTGCAGGTTGTGCATTTCCCCAGGTCAGTTGAATGTTGTTGTTTTTTTAATTCTTGGCCAACCTGTCCTGGTTAGTTATGGATATATACTAGATGCAGCTTGTATACAACCATGCAAAATTCTGCATTAAAGAGTTTCCAGGCCCGATCCTGGAAAGCCCCAACACAGCAGGTTTTAGCAGCCATTTATAAGCATTTGGAAATGTTGAATTCTTACTGATTAAACTGGTTGGGTACAATCATGAAATTTAGAGAGAATTTAGAACAGGGGTCCCCAACAGGTCGATTGCGAGCTAGCAGTCGATTTGCGGGACCTCTCTGAGGGGCTCGCCAAGCAATTTAGAAAATACAAGCAAAATCCCCCCCCTTTTGTGGATTTATCAGTTTTTCTGCTTTCTCTGTTCTAGGTGCTCAGGGCCTTGCACACTCTCTCTCATCATGTGGTGTTCCATGGGCTGGCATCTCCAGAGCAGATTCTTGCTGTCTTTCCAGAAAGCTTCCACTCCAGCCTCAAAAACCTGCTCACCAAGATCCTGCTGGAGCACAGGTACTGCAGACCCCTACACACCAGCCTGTACAATCACTGGGAATTTCTCTGCTCATTTTGTGAAGGCAAAGCTAAGTGCTAATCAAATGGTAGACCTTTGTAGCAACCAACCCAATTTTTTCCCAAACCCAATATTTTGTTTGTTTGTATGTATGGCTGAAGCTTCTGTATAATAGCAGATGCACCTGTTGTAAATTAGCTAATCGGGCCATGGCAGAACTGACTTAAAAGTAGGAGCTTTCTGGAAACAGAAAGCCCTCTGCTGTCCACACACTGAACTGCAATGATTTCTAGAGTGGTCATCAAACTCCACACACTGAAACCTCTGCACTCCAGTCTCCCTTTAGAAACTGTTGATATGCAATTCAGATCAATTCTTATTACCAAGGAGGATGTTTCCCTTCCCTCATACTGTTCTTCCTCCTGTGCACAAAAAGACAAAGCAGAAAAACCCAACTTTTAGAATATCATTCTATTTTTTCAAGGAATTGGTTAAACTTCTTACAACTATTGATTGAAAATCTCAAAGCTTGGCCAAATGCCAGAGATCAAAGTCAACAAGTCTTGTTGGTGTCAAGTTGAAACAACTTTGAGAATTCAAAAATGTTATTAAGCACCCACAGAATTTTCAGTGACTTCATAATACCATTTCACTGAAATATGACTAGGTCATCAATATTACTATGTTCAGATTTGTATTGTGAATGCTATTGTATTTAATTAATTAATTTTAGAGTTAGCTATCACTCCTTAAATAAAACAAAAGTCTCTCTGATCTCTGAGTCTGATCTCCCTTGAATCTCTTTAGAGTGAATTATTTTCTCATTAATGTTATCCATTTATGTTTCTGTATGTAATCAAATGTATTAAACCAAAAGTAAAAGTTATCATTCAGTATAGCTCCTAGATTTAGATGCTTTATAAGATGTTGTTTCATTGGAAGAGAGAGATCCCCAGCTGAACCGTTAAAATTAGAAAAAATTGCATTCATACCTTTTAACAATTTAACCAAAGCACTTTAGACTATATACATGTAGTCACATGTTTCAACCACTGTTTGTCTTATATCTCTTCTGCTTTTTGAACTCCTAGGTTCAGAATAAAATGTCACCTGCTCTATTGGATTTCACCTGGGGTTTTGAGTAACCCGTGCTGATGATTAAATGTTTTGATCATAATAGTTTGTTTATTGTAATTCTAAAAATAATTATAAGTTATAAAATAATAATATAATTGATCGTCCTTTGCTTTTTCCACCCGACCATTGAACATCTTTTCTCTCTTCCACAGCCCTACCTGGAGAAATGAAGCCGTGTCTAATCAAAGTAAGCTTAATACCCTTTCTTTTGTTTAAAGCTTCCCCTCACTTTAAATCGGTGATACTGAGATGGGAACAACATCATTAATGATAAAGCTCCTTTTGCACTTTTCAACTAAAGAGTGTATTTACACGGCCCATTCTTCATGACTTGAAAATATTCCCAGTTCTATTAAGTTCGTTTTCTAGGTTGGTATATCTGCAGGTTGGTTGGCGTGTCTCTAAGCGATCTTGCCTTCTTTTTGGTTGAAGTTTCGCTGCCTCAGTTAGTGGACATGGACTGGAGGGTGGATATCAAGACAGCCTCAGACTCCATGAACCGCATGGCAGTTCCCACCTGTCTGGTGCAGATGAAGGTACACTCGACAACTGTGTTTCTATGTTTCTACTTGGTGCCTAAGCGTTACTCGATGACAATACCGTGGCATTGCAGGCCTTTCTCCTCAAAGAAAGGCTTTATCTGACATCTGTAGCTGTTGTGCGTTCATTTCCCCTTGCTGTTGTGTCTTTAGGGGTCTTTTGGACAATTCATGCTTTCCATTACACTATCATCTCCTCAGCAGCTGACATCTACAAGAAGTTAAAAGCACTTCTTCAGAAGATGAGATCGCCAGGGTTCCCATTTTTGTCAGTCATGCTTCCAGTTGAAGCCGACTGCTTTCCTGCACAATGTTTGGTTCAAGTGAATGTGTATCGCTTGCATGCAAATTCCTGTTTAACTTGTTGTTTTATATTGTAAGTATTGTGTACGGTTTTTGTTTTGTTACTTTAAAAGCTTATTCAACTAGTCTAAATTTAGCAGTGAAACTGTAAATAAAGCCCTGATGCTCAGATTAAAAGAGCTTCTCCCTGTTTCAGGTGCAGGATGACCCCAGCCTGCGTGGCCCGGCTGCCCTGTCCACTGTGACTTTGGAGCTCAGCAAGGAGACTCTAGACACCATGCTGGATGGGCTGGGGAGGATACGAGACCAGCTGTCTGCTGTGGCGAGCAAATAAAGCTGGACCTGGATTCAGTATTAAGGACCTGTCCCCTTCATTAGCACATTGACTTCTGTGTGCCTAAGCGTGTTGTGCAACAGCCTTCAACTCCAGAGGAATACTAAAGGAAACTGAACTGAAGGTGTTTTGTGCTACTTGCCACTGTCATTGCTCGAACTCTGAGATGATCTACTGCCGAGGCTCCATTGACATCCTACTAGGCCTCCCCCTGCACACATCACACCCGCCTGGGACCAGGAGACTGTGTGTAGACAGTGTGTTGACCTGAGCTCATGTATTTCAATAAAACGGCAGGTTTAGTAACATTTCAACTAATAGTTCTGTTATTCAGAAAATGGAGCATTGGTGTATATATTTTCCATATCAACTGTTGGGTGAACTATGTATAACTAAACCTGCTAGATAAAATGCAGAACCAAAATAAATGCCCTTTTGAACGTTTCATAACTTTTTTAAAATTGATAATAGAAATTCGTCTGTATTTGGAGGTCAGCTAGATCTCTGTGGTCAGTGCTATAGGTTTTTGGCAGTTTTTCTTTATTACAATAACGGATCAAAGTAAGAACAGTCAAAAGTAAGCGAGGTCTTCACTTGTGCCAGTTTTTGTGGTTTTGTTTCTGATCCAAAAGCTGATCTTTCTCCAGTAAAGATAGGATAATAGCATCCAAGTTGTTTTGCTTCTCAGCTGGCTCCAGTTCGTCTAAAGTTCCTCCACAGGATTGACCTTTGACACCTAAGTATTTCTGATTTAAACTTAAGCAAAATCTCAGACACCCCGTACAATAAGTATTGATTATATTTTTCACTAGCAGTAAACTATATTTAGATAGTCTTTACTTTATACTAATAGAAATGTGTTTCTTCCAAGGTTTTGCATTTATATGATATGACATTGCATTTGTTGATTCCTTTAGATTTAACAAAATATTTGACTATATGGAGCTTCATTCGTTTTTCTTCTAACTTGAAATTTCTCTGAAGTTACTCATGAACTTTTTTAATTTTTTTTTTTTTTTTTTAATGTCCAGTTTTACAAATCTGAGATTTATTTGTGTGCACAGGTTTATAGTGGGTGACTCTCTGCTCAACTGGAATGTGTAAATAGCTGTGTCATATGCACATTTATTTTTGAATAGGTTGAAGTCTAATTGGATATTTTAAAAAGGACATAGAAATACATCTATACCACATTATGACAAAACATAAAAAATGTAGCTTTGTGCCTTTTAATAAAATGTAATTTAACAACATCTGTTTCTGAAACAATGTGACTCAGGAAGTGGTTCGTTTAGTTTAATTGTATTGTGTGACGTTTTGATGACCACTCTAGAAATCATTACAGTTGGAAATCAAAAGTGTACAGAATCCACAATGTATGAAGCACTACACACATTCACACTTCATGATGTGTATTCATACAGTATTCTGTGATTCATGAAGTTTCTTAATTATTGGTCATTGAATTATACATATTCATCAATTATCAATTGTTACCTCGGTAATTGGTATAGAATGACAGTTCAAGATGTACACATCCCCTGGTCTGACTCAGTTATATTAACTGGAATCTTCACTCTTTACAGTTTCCTCTGTGCTGAAGCAGTGTTTAATAAACTCTGAATATACAGATGGGTGACAAATTAGAGGAAAAACCAACATCAGGTGTCACAGTAAGGTGTTGGGCACCACAAGCTGCCAGAACAGAATAAAGACAACCTTACTATGTATTGAACCAATCAGAAAACCGTGAAAGTATAAGGGTGACTGACAGTAACCATCCATTCAAGATTGAATTGTGAAGGGCAGACAGTAAGATTAAAATACAGACACATTAGGGTGTATCTTCTTCTGATTATTATTATTATTATTAAAGTTTATAGCCTGGGCAGCTTTCAGTGCAGTTCAAGACTTATCTGAGCCCCCATCTCTCTCTCTCTCTCTGCACTGTGAAAGCTCTCATTTTGGACTCTGCACTGTGTCCAAGTCTTTGGTGTTTATAACTGTATATTGTGCCGTGTGAGTGTGTTCTATCTGCCTCCATAAAGTTGTATTCCTTATTACTTTGTGTCAAAGTTCACTGAGAGACAGAGACAGAGATTGCCCTGCTTAGAAACAAATCAGGTGAGTTTTTTCTTCTTTCACAATTTTACATATGAAACATGAATTAAGTGATTGAAATTAAACAGAGAAAGTGATTTCTGGATATTTCACATCTGAGGGTGATGATGTGACTGCTGGTCTGGAGGTGCTGGAGTCAGGTAAGTCTCTTCTTTCTCTCTACCCTTTCGTTTGTTCACTCACACCAGTCAGAACAAAAAAATTAAAAGAAATGGCTGAGTTATGTAAAGTAATGAGAGCAGAGTGCAAGAGCCTCTTTCTCTGAGCTGGATGGCATTAATAAAATGTCAGAATCACAAGTCACTGCTAACATGAAGACCTTCAATTATGTATCCTCCCAATGAAGAAACCTTTACTAAGCCAGGGTAAAGAAAAAAAATAGTGGTGAATTACAGTACAGCAAATGGATACATAAGGAGCATAAAATAAGTAAATTGTATCCACATTATTCACACTACACCATCTAATCCTGGGTTGAGTCGACCCAGGGTGACCCATCCCTGAGTTCAGCTCTGCTTGCATTCACATTTGCCTTGAGCTACAATATAAGGGTTCGCACATAGGATTCGCACATTTGGACACGACCGTTTCACACTACATATTATCAACACACGTCAATCAGAGCTCTTGATAAAATTGACAGGTTTTTTGCTTACCGGCCAATTGATCATGATTGTAAACTTGAACTTTTTTGTAATAATCTTTTTTTAGCTATTTTATTTTCTTGCGGCACAGAGATGCACTTCTGTCATACCTGGCACTCTGGATGGCAGCAGACAATTGTGTGAACACTTTTAAATTGTGTTTTGTTCCATCCATCTGTTGCTGATACCAACAGATGGCTGACCAACTTCTATTGTCAATTGTCAATTGTCTAGTGTGAAAGCTTATATAATTTAAGCTACTGAATGTCAGTATAGTGTAAGATGACTTTCATGCTGCATTCCGTTAACCCTGAGAAACACAGAGAGAGAGAGACTTGGAGAGATGGTAAGGCCAACGTTAAATTGGTTGTGCTTTGATATATCTCAAATCATAATTCTTCAGATATACAACAATGTATATATGTGATTTTCAGTCTTGACAAATGCAGAGCTTTTGTGATGAATTGAAATGGGTTAGACTGAATTAAAACAGTGGTGTTGCATAGACAAGGCTGTAAAATGTTTGTCCATAGGGGCTTGCCACGCTTCTCTTGGTATGGATCAGGGTCTGAGGGGAAATAGTGCAGACTTCTGTGCTCCACACTTCCCCTGTTCACCACCAGAGGTCATCATCACCTGAATACTAAACCCTCACATTCCCCAGCAATCAGCCAATTTACACTCAGCATCATGTGCATTTGCACCTTCAACACTCTGCTCCCATTGGACCTACACTACACATCTCTGTCCCCTGCTTCACTCTGCTCTGCATGTAAACCTCCCTTTTACTGCAGTTCAGTACTCAGTCTTGTTTGTGTCTAGGCTGCATTTCTAAGTATTACGCCCTTCTTCTATTGTCCTGTGTTCCTGGCCATTGCTAGTTCTTCTCTACTCTGCCCTCTGGATTACCCTCTGACTTCTTGTACGCCCCAATCGTCCGACCCTTTGCCTGTTAACCCGACTACACCTCTTGCTTCGTCTCCATTGTTTGCTAGCTCTTTGAGCTGGATTGTGACTTACCTGCTTCTTCTCACACTTGAGTTCTCCACTTCCCTGGCTGTTTGTGTAAGATAGTTATTACACATACTTAAAAACATGAAAAAAAAACAATGACACTAATATATGATGGAAAACAGTGCACGTGTTTAATTAATCTTCCAAGCACAATCCACATGACAAAGGCTCCCTAATAAAAGAAGCAATTACAAAACTGTTCTTGTGTTTGTAACAACTGCTGTTGTAATTCAGCCTTACCATTTTAAATTTGTCACTTAAAGTGCAACTTTGGGCATGACAGAAATTCACATGTAAACATAGCTGAAGCAATTTCAAGGAGGAGGAACTGTATTTTATTCTGGATTAGTGGATCACCATCCTGATGAAGATCTCTGGTAGATTGAAACGTTGTTTGTGCTAAAATACTTTGAATTTTTTGGAGCTGTAGTAAGTGTGTGGGTATTTCTTTTTTATTCCCTATTTGTGGAAATAAATTCTAGAAATCTGAATAGGAAAATGGGATGGATTTTGTGCAATATGTGGCCACACATCACACAAGACAGGCCACGCAGTCCAGCACTGTCCCTCAATAACCAGTCCTGCTCTCGTTAACAGAGACACCTGCACTGTAGAAAGGGAGCAGCAGCAGCTGGGCTGGACATCTGGAGGATCTTCTCTAATGGGGATGAAGAATGTCTGGGAAGATGTGGAGACACATACAGACATGGTGCAAAATAGTGTTATCTAGAGAGAAAGCAGATTTACTATGAAAAACAAGAAAGAAGCAGAGAGAGAGATGGCAACTGGCTCCTCCTCCCTCAGCAGTGAGTGTTACTGGTTTGTTTTTCTGTTTTATATTCCTCTAAACTTGTGGGGTGTCTGACCTCTGAACTGAATACAGCACCCTGCTATCACACTGTCGTGTCTGATTCCATTTCTGAAGAGGGATATAAATTGTTTTGTTTCTCTTTGACAGGGCAGATAAAGACTGCTTCCCATGAGGCACAGTGTCTCTCAGAGCTGAGGATTGTGCTGCTGGGGAGGAGATGGGCTGGGAAAAGTTCAGCAGGAAACACCATCCTGGGCAGAGAGCAGTTTAAAACTGGGGATGTGAGCGAGACTGTAACTTTGAATTGCCAGGGTGAAATAGCCAGGCAGTTAACTGTGGTTGACACACCAGGCTGGTGGGGTTCTGTACAACAGAATCCAGAGTGGGTTACAGAGGAGATTATGCGTAGTGTGTCTCTGTGCCCCCCGGGACCCAACGCTCTCCTACTGAACATTCCTGTGTGGCTCTTTTTCACAGAGATAGACAGGAGAGCAGTGCAGGAACACCTGGAGCTCTTTGG